>NW_011889383.1:184972-197720 GCF_000151845.1 Pteropus vampyrus
AGCTTCGGACGGCCACTCACAGACCGCTGCCCTGTCGACATTCAGGATATTCCCCTCAGGCCCGGGTTCATCCAGGGCCTCCTGGGAGAGGGCCCAGTGGACAGGAGGTCATGCGGGGGTTAGGTGCTGGCCTCGGGCAAGCGGCCGGGCTCTGAGCCTCAGCTTCCTTCTCTGGGAAGGTACTGGCTGATCCCTGCCAGACAGGGTCTTGATGCGGCCAGCACATGCTGACTGCCAGCCCCGGTAAGTGTGCGAAATTCCTCCGAGCTGCCCTGTGAGGCGGCCGCCGTGGTCGGTATCCCCACTTCTCAGAGGAGGAAACAGGCACAGGGAAGGGGTGTGACCTGTACACAGCAGAGCCAGGCAGCGTCCCACGCTCCAGTCTGCCCGCTGCGAGGGCCAACCGAGGCCTGGCTGGCTCCCCAGACGTGGCTGACCCATAGGAGGTGGAGGTCTGCCGGGGAAAGACAGGAGAATGATGGCCCCCCAGCCACGCGCGTTCGTTCAGATCCTCATCTAGGCCTCAGCACTGGCTGTGTCCTTTGTTACCAAAGTTAACGTTACAGGAGCCTTTACATCCCCGCCGCCGTGACGGGAGGTGACTGAAATGACAGGTTCAGAGGAGACGAGGTGGGGCTGCTTGTTTCCGCAGGGTCTGGCGGCCGTATGCCCATTCGCGGTACTCTCCCGAGAACCCCCATCAGTGTGACACCTCTACACAGCGGGGACACTGAGGCAGACAGGTGGGGTGGGGGCCTGTCTCAACCTCCAGCCTCACTGCCCGGGAAGTTAAGGGTCTTTTCCCTGGGAAGACGACGACGAAGGTACAGCTTGGAATGCACATACGTTGTCAGTTCTTGCACAGCCCGTGGAAGGCCACGGCTTCAGCCTCCCCTCTCGCTGGGCGCAGAGAGGCTCACTGATAAAGATTTCTTTTTAAAATGCTTAACTGGTGACAGCCTGATTTCACTCTAGCGCAGTGCAGATGTGCCATCAGGGTGTCATCGTCACAGAGCTTTGGGGACTTGGCTTCAACCGAGGTCCCTTTGAGAAACTACAGGGTAGAGGTGCAGCCTGTAGGTGGCACATTGAGGGGCTGTGACACCTGTGTCCCCTTGGTAGCCAGAGTTGGGGAATGAAGGCAGGAGACCTGGGCAGGGCGCATGAGGTGGGGCTGCCCCCAACAGCAGCTCACCTAGGAGTTGGCCTTTGTGGGTCCAGCCATGGAGTCAAAGGTGGGGGCCACATGTGACCCGAAGGCTAATCCCCACCCAGTGGGTGCCTTGTTTCCTCACATCCAAGACCTCACAGCCATCTGCCATACTTAGCACAGACACGATCCCCCCACTCCCCACCTGCCAGCAAGGCCGGTCGTGTCTTCCATCCCTGGAACCTCACACGTTTCTACAAGGAGAGGAGACTCAGGCTAGGGAGAGGAGTCGTGCAGGACTCAGCTCCCCAAGGCCCTTCACAGGCAGGTCCTCTGAGCTAGGCCTCCTGACATCCCGTAGGCCCCCCCGAGGCATTGTCCGCCTCTCTTTTCTGGTCCACACCCGGGCCTTGCCCCAGTCTGACCTTTCCCCAGGCCGGCCTCCGTGAGGGAGCCTTGAGCAGATCACTTCAGCCTCAGTCTGCACAGCTGTGAAATGCAGACCTACTCCCACCCTGACTGAGGACTCTTCCGGGAGCCCATGGGATTAAGGAGCAAAAGCATCTGTTCAACGGCAAGTGGGTACCCAAAGAGGCACATACAACCTCTTTTGTACCTTGGACAGAAGCTCCTGGAGCCCAGTTTTCACCCTGAGCCTTTCTGACCCCCCCAAGCTGGGCCTGATGCCATGTCCTGTCTCCAGACCAGCCTCCTCATGGTTTCATGAGTTCCCTCCTGCCTGTGTGTCCCCTGCTATCCCTCACCTCCTACACCCTCAGGAATCCACTCCTCCCAATACCCAAGACTGCTCAGCGGCCTCCATCCTGTTCTTATGAGAACAGCAACCATGAGCACCCTCCTTCCCCCACGTCTGGCCCCTAAGTTGCTCTCCCCCAAATGTTCTGTGGCCATGTTGGGCTCTGTCCTGCCAGGCTGGCTCCACTGCTTTTAACCCTTAACAGGCTGTAACTATAAAAGTGGCCAGGTCTTTCCGGGTCAAGATGGTATGCTGGACACATGCTTCTCCCCTGGTTCAGAAGCCCACTAAAAATAGAGAAGAGTATTTAAAACAAACCCTGTGGGTTTATGAGGACAGTGGAGGAGGAGAGATAGGCAAAGACATTTTGAAGCCAGGTGGGGTGGGGGAGCTGGTATCAACTTGAGAGATGTGGGGATAGGTTCCTCCAGGCTTTTGCTACAGAATTTCAGGAGGGTTGAAAACTAGCAGCCCTGGGGAGGGGAGACCTAAAAGATGGCTGGTGGATGCAGCAACAGCTGTAAGAGGCCCAGCTCTGTCCACAGTGGATGGTGGAAGTGTCATTTCTAGGGAATCTGCAGTCCTAGAGAAAAGACCTAAGCCCCCACAGAACAGTCCAATTCGATGACGCTACTTGGAAGAGGTGACAAGCCCCAGTAACACACACGCTCAGAGACCACAGCTCTTTATCGCGAGCTGGCAGCCGAGGATTTCTAGATATCAGAAGAAAGCGAAACAGGTAGATGGCAAATTAAGATTTAATAAGTCATGGTTCAGCCACTCGATGTGTGGAAGCAAAACTGGCCCCGTCCCAGTCAGATTCTTAAAACGATAACATTGCCTGTTGTAATAAACTAAAAGGTCACTTTAGTCTGGCTGCCAAATTAAAAGGTTGAGCATGTCCCATAAGCCTGGACAAAAACCTCCATCCCTCACTTTGCAGTTCAATACTGACATCCAAAGGTATGTCGGTATAAATTATGGGACAGTTTCCTCATCAGTAAATGAGTGCCCATCCGGGGCAGGGCGCTCAGCGGAGGTCGAATTAAGGACCCCTGCACCCTTCTCCATGGAGAAAGCCCACGGATCAGGCCAGCCTTCCCAGCCGCTTCCTCCTGGGCCTACCCAGAGGCGAGTCTCGACCCAAGCGTCCACTTCTGGCCTCCCTGGAGGGCGGGGAGACGCTCTAGCAGTTGCCTTGGAAACCGCTTCTGTTGGGAGGGGGAAGGTGCTCCAGAGGTTACCGAAGAAGCCTCAAGAGGAGGAGCCTGGGCGGAGTGTGAGCTCTGATTGGTCGACCGGTCACGCTCCGCCCTGCTCTTCACCTCAGTTACCAATAGGAACCAGGTCCGTTATGCACAGGCGCAGGGTTCCAACGTACCGTCCATCTTGGTAGTTGATGAGACCTAAGGCTCGGATGCAAAGGAAGAGTGGCCGCCAGTGAAGGGAGGGAACCCCTCGAAACTCTGAGCCTGCAACTTCCTCTGCAAGAGACGGAGCGTCTCCTAATCGTGTGTGAGAGGTCTCTGAAAATGAGCATCCTCTGGCGGAGGCCGCGCCGGTCCTTGCTTGCTTAGGCTCATGGGAAATGTAGTACGGCGGGGGGGTGGGTGGGCGGTACCTTCGGGACAGGCGCGTGATTGGCCAGAGCGTCGCCAGGGTGAGGTGGGCGGGGACGGCTCTCTGCGCCGCGGCGGGGATGCGCGCAGGACCGACCCGGCTGGGCGCGACTTCTTCCGCGGCCCCGGCACCCGGTCGGCCCCTGCGCTCGGGAGCTCTCGCCTATCTCCCGACGTGCCCTGCGCGCCCCACTTTCGAGCCTTTGCCCAGGCCCTTTCTCTCACAAGTCAGGCCTGGTGTAGCCAGTCTGACAGGCCCCTCCAGGTAGGAGTGTTTCACTCCAGACCCTCTTCGGGGCTGGGCCACTGTTGCCTGCTGATGACACCATGGAGCTCCTGGTTTTGCTTTGTTTTTGCTTTCCACATGCTCGGCCGAGATGGTGTGGGTCGTCCACAGTTCGTTGTGGTCAGCGAGCACGGAGTCTCCGAGTCCACAGCAGCTCCCCCCTAGACCCAGGGCGCAGACGTACCCCGTCCCGTCCCTGTAGCCAGCTTCTCAGGGTGCCACCTTAAGTTAACATATCCGACCATATCCTAGCCTGGCCCCGCGACCTACCCCTGCCCCTTCCCTCCCACAGGGCTTCCTAGAGCAGGGCCCCACTGCCTCTCTGGCTTCCTGTCCGTCAGCCTCCCGCCGACTGACTACTTCTCTTGCTCCCCGGGTGGGCACTTCCCGTGGCTCCTCAGCCTCGCCCGGGAAGCCTGTGATGACTCCTTTTGCCTACTTCACCATCATCTACCATCAGGCCCCTGTTCTGTCCAAATGTTGGCAGTTTCCTGGAAGTTCCATTGGACAACGTGCCTCCAAGCCCTTGTCCACAAGGCTGCTTTCTGCTCTCAGTTCTGAACAACAGCGAGCTCTGATGACTCCTCCCGCCCCAGAAAATCGGCACCAGGGTCCTCTCTGTCTTGTCCTCAGCCTCCAGGCTGGGCCTGTTTGCACCTGTCCGCCTTGTCCTGGTGGTAGCCTCTTGGCCTGCACCCTGACCCCTCCTTCTCTGCAGGTTCCTCTTGGTGGCTCCAAAAAGACTTCCAGCCAACAATGCCATCCTCGCTGGGTCCCCCGCACCTGCCCTCCTTGGACCCCACGGCCACCATGGAGGAAGCTGAGGCATCTCGCCTACGCTTCCGGGAGTTCTGCTACCAGCAAGTGGCAGGTCCCCGTGAGGCCCTGACCCAGCTGCGTAAGCTGTGCCGCCAGTGGCTGCGGCCCGAGGTGCACTCCAAGGAGCAGATGCTGGAGCTGCTGGTGCTGGAGCAGTTCCTGGGCGCGCTGCCCCCTGAGATCCAGGCCTGGGTGCAGGGGCGGCGGCCAGGCAGCCCTGAGGAGGCTGCAGCCCTGGTCGAAGGCCTGCAGCGCGATCCTGGGCAGCTGCTGGGCTGGGTGAGTATGGCTAGTTATGGCTTCTGGAGGGACGGGGCGAGGCTTGAGCTGCCATGACGTGACCTTTCCCCCTCAGATCACAGCCCACGTCCTGAAGCAGGTGGTGCTCCCAGCAGCACAGGAGATAGAGTCGTTGGGGAGCCCCCACTTTTCACGGATAGCGGAGCCCCTCGGGGAAGCCTCTGGGGAGGGGCCGCACGATGCCCGGGTGGAAGGGTCTGCCCAGCTCAGCTGCAGCGTGAAAGAGGAGCCCGATGCTGATGCGCACGACACGGGTGAGGGTGGGGCCGTGCTAGGCTCCGGGCTCCTGGTGGGAGTGTGGGTGTCCCCAGCTGGGACGGGGACCCAGAAGGCACTGAAGACTATAGAGCTGGGAGGCAAGAGGAAAGGCTAGCTGGCTGCATGCCATGTGACTGGCACATACCATGGCCTCTTCCTGCTGGCAGAGGAGGGCCAGGGCTGTCGCACCAGCTCCAGCTCTTCACCTGCCCTGGCTCAGGTGACTGATTGCCATCTGCCTCACTTAGCACCCTCCAGCCCCCGAAATCCAGCCCAGCCCCACGAGGGGCACCTTGGACACGGGAAAGTGGACTCCAAGCCCTGCCACCCACCTAGGATCCAGGTGAGCAGCCCAGATGGGAGGAGAATGTCCTGGGTGGCCCCCTCGCCCTGTCAGTTTTCTAGGCCCCTTGGCCAATGGCTTTTTGCTGCTGAGAGTGGAGTTGGTATCAGGGTGCCCTGCTGGTCCTGTGAGACAGAGGGACAGCCCAGTCGTCTCTACAGTTAGGAAAGGTTTTAGAAAACTGGGTTTAGAGTGACCGGAACTGGTAGGGATCGGCTTCCTCACTTACAGAGAAGGCAGCCGGGGGTTGCAGCTCCCAGCAGTGCTGAGCTGATACCTGGGGATTTGAACTTTTCTGTGTAAATGGCGAGAGGACAAGATGACCAAACTTGGCAGGAAAGCCTGAGCACCACAGAGCTGTCCGGCCCCCCCAGCACACCTGATCTCAGAACGGAGAGGCTCTTGCTAGGAAATGCCCATAGCCACCTCTCCAGTGGGCGTGGCAGCTCAGCCTGACGCCTCCTCCTACTTAGTGTGGTGGGCGGGGGTCCCATCCTCTCCCAGCAACTCTGATCCAAAGCCACTTTACTCGGAGCATCCCAGCAGGAGAACTGGTCGAGACGTGCTCGGGGCTGAGAGGTGGCACAGGAGGAAACAGGTAAGTGGCAGAGATACTTTCCAAAGCTGCCTCACCTCCAGCCGGCACCATCCCAGCTGTGGCTCCATGCGGCCACCACATCCCTGCCCTTGGACCCCATGTGGCATGTCTGTCAGGACTATTTTTTCTGATCCAGCAGAGCTCCACCCAGATGATGGGATTCTGGGAGGCCAGGAGGGCAGATTCCTTGAGCAGGGAGTACCCCCCAGAAAGCCCGCGGAGCTCACCCCCTGGCAGCATGGGGAACACACCCCGCCCACACAGTCATGCGTCTGGGGGGGTGGGGGATGCACTTCCTAATGCAAGTCCCACAGCAGCCAGGTGCCCAGTCGGGGTACTGGCGGCCCTCCCTCTGCGGCTGGCTCCAGGAGGGTCTCTGTTATAAGAAGGGGCTGGGGGTCCCTTGAATCCCCTGGCATTTCGCTCTCGGTGCGGCACACAGTGCTCGAGGCAAGGGGGTGAGGCCAGCCACATCCATCCCTGTCTCTGCCTCCCCCAAAACCCAAGGGTCCTCAGCTCAGTTAGTCGGGCCAGAACGTGGGGTGCGGAGGCTGAGGGGGATGGGTGCGGGCAGCCTCCGCCAGCAGCGCGGGGCCAGGATGGAGGGCGCGGCAGTGATGGGCCGCGTCCCTGCAGGAGGAGTGGGGGCTGCTGGACCCGTCACAAAAGGAGCTGCACTGGGCCGCGATGCTGGAGAAGTACGGCGCGGGGGTGTCCCTGGGTGAGGCTCAGCCGCCACCCCGCCCCACTCCGCTGCTGGTCTCCCGCCCTTCCCCGTGCACGCTCGCCTTCTCCCTCATTCCCTGGGGAAACCTGTGTCACCCGCCACCCCATCCCTCATTTGTGCCAGCCCCTTCGCCTGTCCCCCTCTTGACACCTGACCGCCCCCCACCCCAGCAGGGTTACCGCGCCCCCCGTCGGACCCGCATGGTGTGTTAGAGCCGAGGGCACCGAATGAGGGGACCAAGAGCCAAGGAAACCTCCACCCGGGTGAGTGCTGCCTCACGTGACACAAGCCGCCAGTTCTCGGGCGGGTGGGAGCTTGTGCCCCGCACACGTGGAGCAGTCGGGGGGGCAAGGGCAGGCCGACATCCTGCCTCCCGGGCCACTGCCTCCCCTTCTCCCAGGAGGTGAGAGCAAGAGCCGCCGCAAGGGTCCGCCTGGCTGCCCTGATGCCCCGCCATCCTGGGCGAGCCCGTCCGGGGCCACCGCCTCCGTCGCGTCCACTCCGCCGGGTGCTGCGCAGAGCAAGCCCTACATGTGCGAGCAGTGTGGCCGTGGCTTTGACTGGAAATCGGTGTTCGTCATCCACCACCGGACGCACACGGGTGGGCAGGGCGCGCGGGCCCCAGTGCTGGCTGTCGGGGGCACCAAGAAACCGCCGCAGGGTCCCCGAGAGCCGGGTGCTCTGCGCCACCCCCGGCGTGTGCCCCCGGGCCCCAGGGGCTATGCCTGTGAGGAGTGTGGGCGCAGCTTCAGCTGGAAGTCGCAGCTGGTCATCCACCGCAAGAGCCACGCTGGCCAGCGGCGCCACTTCTGTGGCAACTGCGGCCGCGGCTTTGACTGGAAGTCCCAGCTGGTCATCCATAGAAAGAGCCACGGACCAGAGGCCTCTTGAGCAGCTGGAGAAGGCAGCCTCACTTTGGTGGCCTTGGTGGCCTCAGGCCTGGATGAAACCCCTGCTGCTGGGCCTCAGTCTGGGAGGTTTGGAGGCAGCAGAGGACACAGAGTGAATCCAAGTTTCCAGGAGGGTCCCGTCTCCCCTGCAGTCTGTCCCCAGAAGCCACCTCGGTGCAAGAAAAGAAGCTGCTCCCTTCTGCCTCCTTCTGGAGTGAGGCCTGGGTGCGAATCCACCACTGACCGAGCTCCGATCTCCCCGCCTGTGACATGATGCAGGTTGATGACTCTCTGTACCCCTAGGACCTCTCTGGCCACTGGTGGATGCTCAAAATCTGCCCCTTCTCACCCTTCCTGAAGTTGCGGGATCCAGGGTCTCCATGTAAAAGGTGTAGAAAGCCCAGGAGAACACAGCCTGCTTGTTTGCAGGCAGATGGAAAACTCATGGCCTTCCACGTGTACTGTATGTTTTTAACGAATTCCATTTTTATAAAAGGGAAGTTTCTGCCGAAGAATCCTAATTCTTGGCTCTTGTTGGTCACATACGCAGTTACTTTTCTTCCTGCCTGGCAGCTGATCCACAGAGCATCGCACCCATGAGAAGATCCACCAGTCCTGGTCCCTGGCCTACATTACTCCTGCGCCGCCCGCATCACTCCCCTGGCCTCGTTGACCTTTGGGCTTTTGAATCACAGCTCGGATGGACACTAAGGGAACTTCCTTTTCAGGTATGGGTGGACAAGGGTGGTCTCTGAGAAAAAAGGCCACGTACACCTGCAGGTCAGGGCTGCATCCCCACAGCCTACACCACTGGAAGTCACAAAGCAGGATAGCAAGGGGTCAGCTGCCTGCTGCCCACAGAGTCCATCCAGACTCCTGGCCAGTCATTCGGGACTTCGGTCTGCACTATATCAGTTTCCTGTTGTTCTAATAAACTGGGTGGCTTGAAACAACGGAAATTCTCTTACGGCTCTGAAATGGGTCTCACTGGGCTCAAATCAGGGGGTCGGCAGGTGAGGCTCTTCCGGGAGGCTCTAGGCCCTTTTATTGCCTTTTCCGGCTTCTGGAAGCTGCACGTTCTTTGGTTTGTGGATGCTTCTTCCATCTGCAGAGCCAGCAGTGGTGGTGAAATCTTTGTTACGCTTCCCTCTCTCTCTGATCGTCTTGCCTTCTCCATATAAGGACCCTTGAGGTTACAATCAGGGCTCACCTAGTAACCCGTGGTAATCTCCCCATCTCAGGATCCTTAACCATATTCTGCCCACTCCCCACCTGCACACTTGAGTCATCTGGAAAATCACTTTTTCTAAGTGAGGAAATGCAGCTTCCAGTGACCTGGGGCTGGTACTAAGCACCTTCTCATCTTTTTCTTACTCTGGAAACAAGGGGCATTTTTGTGGGCGATGCTTTCAGGAAACAGGTGCATCCAAAGAAGGAGCCCACTGCAGCCTCTGACAAATGCAGGAGCGGCAGGTGGTGTTGAGGGTTGCTGTGACCATGGTTACAGAGGATGGGCTACCTCGAGGGATCACGTGGGCTGGGGGAGATGACCTAGCTGCAGCCAGAAGCGAGGAGGGGGGACGTCTCCATCTAGGGGAGGCCTTGCCTCTTCCATTCCTGGTCTTCTGAGGACCTACTGACCTGTTGCTCTCACACTGGGGCCTGGTGAAGCATGGCCGGACCGGAGATGGAGCTGTGAGCAGGTGGTCTGGTAGGTGATCAGGAAGCGAGATCTGCACCGGAGACTTGGAGGACGGTGGATCTGTGTGTCCCTGGTGGATCCTCTTGTTCCTGGTAGATCCTGGCAGCCCTTCTGGACCCTGAGGCCACTCGGACTATATCCGCTGACCTAGGCCCATCAGAATCCACAAAAGACCAACAGATGGAGTCAGCACTCTCCACCCGGGAGTGGCCGTCAGGCTGCTGGCTCCTCCCGCACCCCTGGCCTTGCCCAGACAGGGCCGCTCCTCCAGGCTAATTGAGACCCTCAAGGCCCTGAAGTATGGTTTCTGGAGGGCAGTGGGTCCTGCACGGCTCGGTTGTTTCTCTACCCACGCAGACATCTCTGTGCACATGGAGATTATTCTTGCTTTGTCGCCGAGCGCAGTGTGGTCCTGCTCTATGCAGCTGGGATTCATGACGACTCTGTGTAGGTTCACGGTGGAGGTGACACTGTAAGTAGAAGGGGGCGTTAAAAATAAAAAGTCTTCCCCCCCAAAATAAATAAGCAAATAAATAAAATAAAAGGCTTCCAAAGGGAGAGGGAACAAGCATTTATTGACGATTTCAAAAAAAGAATAGCCCGTTGGGAAGCACTGATTAAGGCAGAAGCCTAAATAGTGCTCCGATTAGGAGCCCAAGGCAATGGGTGTTTCTGAGACAGGAAAGGGGAATAATTACATCCATAGAAAGAAGGCATTGCTATTGGTGCAGATGACATAACATAATGATGGTAATTCTAAATGTTTTAAATTTTCAGTCCCGTAGTCATCAGACCAGTAGTCATAACATCTCCTTTCTTGTTAACTTTGCAGTTCTTTGGAACACAAGCATGTGTTAGTCCCAGTCCAAAGGTTATTTAACCCTGTTTTAACATTCCAAAGGTTGGAGGTATAAGACGTGCAAGTAGTTTCTCTGGCCCCATTTTAAAGTGGCTCTGTTCATTGTTTTTTTTGACAGTGGTCAACATTGGGCCCTGCCCCTTCAGGTGTCCTGTTGGCTGGCCAGATGGTCAGAGTTTCCAGGTGCCCTCACACACAGCCTGGTATACATCGGGCGTCAGGGGCCGGAAGGCCTGGTTCTGGTTGTCCAACACGAACAAGGAGTCAGCAATGACGCCCACATTGAAGCCCTCTCGTACCAACTGGGACTTTACCAGTTTGAACGTGCTGGTGATCTCCAGGGCATCCTGCAGAGGCAGTGGCTGTAACCCCGACTGTGACTCCCACACCCAAGACCCACCCACCAACCACGGCCACCCTGAGCTCACCTGGATACGGATGAAACGGGGGACAGCGTAGGCAGGGAGCCAAACGCGGACGTGCTGGTACAGCCTCTGCCCATCGAAGGTCTGCCCGGGGGCCAGCTGCACAGCAGCCATGCCCACCTTGCCCTCACACCCTGGGAAGCATACCAGTCACTCTCGGCCGACCCGCTTCGCAGAGCCCACGGACCCTCCTGCCTGGCCCAGCTTTGTTCACTGGCCGTGCCCCAGCAGCTCGCCCACCTGTAAAACCAGATTAACTCCCGCCCTCCAAGCTCTTGGAGGTTTTAAACAGGGGAACCTTCCGCACCTGGCACGGACACACCGTAGACGTTCACCTCCTGCAGGAAGTCCACCAGCGACAACACGCCCTCCACCTCCCGCGTGGACACGTTCTCGCCCTTCCACCTGCGGGGTGGAGCCCGGGCGTGTGACCACGCCCCTGGCGCGGGCGAGGCCCCACTGTCGCCTACCGAGCCCCGCCTCCTCGGGCTCTGCCCAGCTCCGCCCTTTCGGAACTGAGAAGCCCCGCCCCTGCGAATCCGAAAGCCCCGCCTCCCTCCGGGATCGGGAAGCCCCGGTGCCCCGTCTCCCAGGCCTGTTCCTAGAAGCTCCACGCGGACCGGAAGGTGTCCCCGAGGCGGTCTTGGAAGTAGAGGAAGCCTTCGAGGTCCATGGAGAGCACATCCCCAGAGTTGTAGTAAATGTCGCCCGGGCGCCGGACGTCCCTCACCAACTTGCGTTCCGACAGCTCTCTGGGCCCCCGGTAGCCCAGGAAAGGGCTGCGGCCGAGCACTCGAGTCAACAGGAGCCCCGGCTCCCCTAGGGGCGGGAGCAGGAGTTGGGGCATTATTAACCAAGGGCAAGAACCTCAGAAGCCCAGCAGCCCCCGCTGGAGCTGCCCAACAACGAGGGACTCCATCACCCAGGACCCTGCCAGTGAAGAGAAAGAGACCCAGACAAAGAGACTGGGAGATGGGAAATGGGAGGGAGAGACAGAGATATAGGGACAGGGAGACAGAAAGAGAAGGTGGCATGGGGGGCCCAATAAAAAGAGGAAGCAGACAGCCAGGGATGGCCAGGACAGAGACAAATGGTGATGGGTGCAAGGGATGGCCAGGACGGAAGACCCTAGGAAAAGATAGAGGACGAGAGATTGATGCCTGGAAGGACGGGGCTTCCACAGAAAGCTCTAGAGAACAATTCAAATGGACACCCAGACACAGAGCAGAGCAAGAAAATGAGGAAGGGGAGCTGAGCAGAGAGAGGCTGAGAGGCAGAGGGTCCCAGACAGGGTGAGAGCTGCCAACACCACCACTGGGCACTGACCTCAAGGCTTTGCATGGCTTGTTCCAAAGGAGGAGACAGGGTCCCCACCCTTCCCACACCTGGGAAAGGTACCCCGACCCCCATACCTGGCCCCACAGGCACACAGAAGCCTTGCTTGTCCCTCACGGGCTCCGTGGCCTCCATGTCAAACTGTACAAGCTCGAAGGGGGTCAGCATCTGAGTGGAGGTGGGGAGGTGTCAGCAGAGGCCCTGTGGGCTCAGCCTCATACAGGGCCACTGTCACACCAAACCCACTCACTCGAAGGAAGCAGCTCATCTTGCCCACGGCCCCGCGGCGCCCCGGATAGTTGATGAAGCCAGCGTTGCCTTCCGTGGACCCGTACATTTCTAAGATCCGAATGGGGCCAAAGCGCTGCTGGAAGGTCTCCCACACGTCTGCCCGGAGTCCGTTGCCCATTGCCAGGCGGACTGTATGTGTCCGGTCCTCTTGTCGCTGCAGGGACATCACAATGAGGTGACGTCAGGCGCTCCCGGGAACCATTTCCTGGGAGGGCAATCTCGGGCCCTCACCTGAGGAGTTACTTGGGAGGTGATGGGGGGGGGCGTGTATACCTAAGGGATCTACCTGGGGTTCTTACTTGAGAATAGTTACCTGGCATCTGTGCGTAGAGGGTTTCCTGCAGAGGTTACCTGGGGGTGGAAGGAATTACCTGGGAGCCTTACCAGGA
>NW_011889383.1:198545-199902 GCF_000151845.1 Pteropus vampyrus
TGCTTTGAACACCTGGCCGTAGCCCCTTGAAGTATGAGATGATATCGGTCTCCTCTCTGGGTTCCTGGCCTGGTCAGGATGGCCTTCATGAGACAAGCACATGCAGGCCTGGGGTTGAATCCTGTCTCCAAACGTGTGGAGAGCTCAGTGCTTGGTACGAAGTGAACACTGCTAATTAGGGGCTGTGGATATTAATTCTCTCGAGTATGATAAATGTTTTATGAAAGTTTAGCTGAGCAGATGGATAGGTGGGTAGGTAGAAGGAAAGGTGAGTGAATGGATGGATAGAAGGAAGAGGAGGTAGGTAAATAGATGGATGGGTGCGTTGGTAGATGGATGGATGGATGTTCTGAAGGATGAACACGTGGATTAATTAATTTTGGGGGCCACTACATTCACTCCAGGAAATTGATCCCTTCTTTTTTGATCCCCTCCCGTATA
This sequence comes from Pteropus vampyrus, assembly GCF_000151845.1. NCBI lineage: Eukaryota > Metazoa > Chordata > Mammalia > Chiroptera > Pteropodidae > Pteropus > Pteropus vampyrus. Next base: position 198,987 of record NW_011889383.1, read on the forward strand.
CCTGGCTCTGTGGAAGACACTCTCCTTAACCCCAATCCTCAACAAAACCCTGCAAACAAAATATCCCTCACCCAAAGGGACAATTGTTCATGTACTTGGTGAGTGGCAAGTCTGTGTCTTCTTTGAGGCTGTATGTTTGACAGGGAGGTAAAAATATAATGCCCTGCCTGTGAGAATGGGTGCCGAGTCCTTGAAAATGACAGCTTTGTTTGCAACCCCTAATGAAACACCTGATTCAAGACAGTTCTCCGAGATCTAGGAAAACCAAGGAAAAGATTGATAGGGAGTTTTCCAATTAAAGCTCTACAATTCATCATAGCCTCTCTTAGGTAGGATGTCAGTCGTGAGCTGCCTCCAATGCAATGAATTAGGAAGCACAATACACCACAGCGAGGTTCTTGCCAAGAATAATTGAACTGACTCTAACAACATCTCTAGAGGGACTATTTCCAGTCAAACAGGAAACCCGGGGAAAGAGAGGCAGAAACTAACTGTAAAAAGACAATTAGATAATTGGGGAGATTCGAACGTGAAGTGCACATCAGATGATACTAAAGAGTTACTGTTCCAAGACTATATTTTCAGGGATCATTTCTATAATTTGTTACTAGAGAAGTTTCTCTGAATGTGTAGAGCATGGCACGGGGGACAGAGAAGAGTCACTGTTCATTTCAGTCCTCATGGGTTAGAGACACATACTGCAATAGTTACAAGCAAAACGATACAGTGTCTAAGATTTGATGTAAAATGATCCAGAAAGAGAGGACACAGTAAATAAAATTGGCAACATGTGAACAATTGAGGCCGGGTAAAGACAGGCGGGACTTCGTCAAACTATTTGTTCTACTTTTGTGTATGTTTTAAATTGTCCTTGATAAGAAAAATCTTCGAATGAAATATGAGAGTTAAAAAGGCA
>NW_011889383.1:201662-207575 GCF_000151845.1 Pteropus vampyrus
TCCACCACCAGCACCCGAGCCCCAGAGCTCAGCACCGAGTGAGCCAGGGGCGCCCCGCGGCTGTGCGGATTGATCCACGCCACTGGGCAGCCCAGCTTGGCCAGCCCCAGCCACAGCTCCAGGGCGGGAACCGGGGCCAGCGCCAGGAGGGCGGCAGGCTCCCTGGTACCCAGAGCCGCGGGGTGGCCCAGCTCTGCCTTCAGGGCCCACGCCGCCCGGCAGGCCTGGGCATCCAGCTCCCCGTAGGTGAATGAGCGGCCCGCCGGTCCCGTGCACACCAAGGACGCGCGGCCCGGCTGCGCCCGCGCTAGCCGCTCAAAAGCATCCACAAAGGTGTCGGGCGGCTTGCGGCTCAAGCGCACCGAGACGTCCAGGCCCACGCGGAGGATCTTGACGACGAAGGCCACGTCGGCGGGCAGCCAGCGCAGCCCCGGGGGGAGCCGCACGGGCAGCAAAGCCAGCGTGAGGGCCACGGCCACCAGACTCAGCCAGTGGGGCATCCAGGGGTCGAGCCAGGACCGCGCCAGCACCGCCAGGTCGAGCAGCGCATCGCAGGCGGGGTCCCCCAGGAGCCAGCGCAGGGGCACAGCTACAGCCGCGGGCCACGTGGGCTGCCCCAGGCCGCACAGCAGCAACAGCAGCAGCACCAACATGGCGAGTCGCAGCCCGCGGTCCATAGCACCCGCTCAGTCCTCAGATGAGTGTTTGCTCAAAGCTCATCTCTGCAAGGACGGTCCGGACTCCACCTCCTGCTCCGCCCCTGGAAGCGGCCCAGCCGCCAAATAGTGCGCTCCCGGTCCCAGAACTCTGCCTCCAGCCTCTCCACTTTCGATTACGAGTGACAGTCAATATACCGGTTTCCCGTGTACGGCAGTAGTTAGTCATTTATATAACTGACCAGGTGGTCACCCTTAAAGTCCAGCGCCCACCTGGCACTATGCATGGTTATTACCGTATTACTATATTATTCCCCGTGATGCACTCTACATCCTGTGACTATTCTGTAAGTGCCGATCTGTACTTCTTAATCCTTTTGCTTTTTTCACCGAGTCCCCCAACGCTCTGCCTCCAGCCCTCCTTAACGCCACCTGCCTGTTTAGCCCTCCCTGGTCCTCCCATGGCACTGGCCCCTCTGCCTCTGTGGACACCTGCTGTGAACCAGGCATGGGGGAACAGGCCACAGGCAGAAGCGGTTCGCGAGCGAGGCAAGGCAGCTCCAAGCACCGCCTGCTGCTCTTCACACCTCACCTAGAGGTTCTCTTGTGACACCCACTTAATCCGAGGGGAAGACACGGCTTGCCTGGACTGAGCCTCTAGCCAGGTATACAACAGGTGCTCAGGAAATACTGAAAGGAATAAATGCAGTGTCGGAATTCAAACCCAGTTCTGACCCCCACCCCTGTGTGCTGACCCTGTGGCACCCCTGGCATTGGAGGGGGCTGTCCTTGGGGTTCAGGAGGCTGAACTCTGCTGGAACTCTGCATGGCGAGACCCCTCACCTCTGGGAGTCGTGAGGGAGGTGGGGGTGGCGGCTTCAGAGAGGGGCTGCCATTGGGGTTGTGTTAGGGCACCTCCCTCCAGGCTCCATGCCCCTGGATCCGCCCCAACCATGAGGGCAGAGCTCTCAGGGTTATAGTCACAATGGGCTGGCAGCCAGATGCAGCACCCTGAGACACCAGCTGCCACGCGGGCACGCTGTCTTCAGCCATCCAGTGGGCAGTCCGAGGGTCCTGGCTGCCACACCCCACCACCCTAGCCCAGCCCTCTAGTACAGGTATCCTGGGGCTCAGATCCCCTCATGGCAGCCTGGCCCCAAAGACATCCTGGGCCCCCCAGAACAGGTGAGAGCAACTCACAAAGGACTTGGAAGATCTGAGGGGAGAGGCCCCAAAATCTACATCTGGGACAGTTACAACTGTCATTAGGGCGGGGTCCCACACAGGGCCCCCTCTGAGATTCATCTCATAGGGGGCTGGCTCTACCCCTCCCCACAGGACCTGGGGCTCTAGGACTCAAGCACCACTCGTACGCGCACCCCACTCTTGCCCTGGGAGTGGAGGCACGAGATGACTAAGTGGCCAGTCCTGTCTTTGCCCAAGATGGGGAGACAGGGATGCTGACCAGGGGCAAGGGCGCTGAGCCCCAGTGTCCACAGCCAGTCTGTGAGGCAGCAATGCATGGGTTTGGGCCCCATGAGCCACAGTCCTTTATTACAAAGCAAGGGTCCCAAGGTCCAGTCCCAGTCCACGATGGATCCATCTGAGACCCCCTTAGGAGCCAGGTGAGGAAGGGGTAGCTCGGGTTGGGGTGCAGGGTCTCCCCCAGCCTGACACTGGGTAGAGAAATAGCCCTAGACCCCACCCCACAAACGAGAAGAGGCAGGTCACAAAACGGAGTTGGAGCCAGGAATCCTGGGTCCCGCCCACGTCTGAGTGCCCAGTTCAGGCTGGAGATGATCCAGTTCTCAGAGCTGGCTGTGTCCCTGACTGCCACCGGCCCCGGCCCGCCACGACATGGAGGGCCTGCGGAGGAGGAGTAAGGCGGGTTGGGTCCCTGGTCAGTGGGGAAGAGGGTGGAAGCAGGGGAAGGGCCTGTGCTCGGGGGAGAGCGCGGTCTGGTGGCGGAAACGTGGTCAAGGTGCCTTGGCAGTGTGCCCCGGGAGGTTACCGGTCCTGCAGTCGGTGTGGCCGGCAGCGGGGGCACGGCCAAACCACTCGGTGGGCGTGGCCAGGCCCAGGCGAGGATCAGGGCGCAGGGTGCGTGGCCAGGTGGCGCTCCAGCAGCGCGCGGTGCGAGAAGACCTTGCCGCAGGCGGGGCAGGGCGCGCGCTCCGGCCGGTGTGTGCGCATGTGCACGTTGAGCGAGCTCTTCTGCGTGAAGCGCTTGGCGCAGACGGCGCACTGGAAGGCGCGCACGCCCGTGTGCGTGACCATATGCTTGAGCAGGTAGTCGCGCAGCGAGAAAGATCGCCAGCACACGGCGCACTGGTGGGGCTTCTCGCCTGCGGGCGACAGGGCAGGCCGCGCACGCACGGTCAGCCGGGCGGGGACCCTCTTCCCTTCCTGGGCCAACTCTCAATCCAGAATCCCTTGCGCGAAGGGACACTCCCTCCGTTCCCTGACCTTACTGCCCAACGGGGATCCCCACACATGGGCTGGTGTGTCCTGTCCATTCCTCTCTCAGACCCTTACATTCACACCAGAAGACCACTGACTGTCGGGGTCCCCCAACTCTAACAGGTACCCTCTCGGTACGGATCCCTGCGGGTGTGGGACATCGTTGCCCATCGAGACTGACCACTCGGGTCTCCTCCCTCATCCAGGGACCTCCCTGCCCTGATCCTTGCAGTGCCCAAAGAACATCCTGAACTCCGGTCACTGGCCGCCGCGCTAGGGACAGCCCGGCCAGGCCCAGCACCTGTACAATGGGAGACCCGGTCTACTTGGCCCTGGTCTGCCAGAGTCAGAACCCCTGCCTGCTGGCCACTCCAATGACCCCAGGGGAAGGAGCGGGCTGCTCCTCACTCCGGATCCGAGAAGGGGCAGAGGGCTGTGTTGGCCCCGAGAGTCACAGGTGTTAACAAAAGCCTGTCACAGCACAGAGGCAGATGGCGCAAGGCGGGTCCTGGGAGGGGGCTCTCCCAAACCAACCCGGCCTGGCACCCTGCTAAGGCCCCACAAAGCTGGGAAATTTTGGCTGGTACTACCTTGGGGTCCCTGCCCTCTTTCCTTTGTCCCCAAGGCCGCCAGACAGAGATGTTAAACTGTAAATCACATGGGCGTCACGTCCCATCTCAGAACGCTGATGCCCCGCCCACCATTTCCAGTGAAATTCTAGCTCTCTGGTCCAGCAGACTCCCCACTCCACTCCCATGGCCTTCCAGCCAAATATTTGCTTAACATCCAGCCTGGCCTCTGGCATTCCATACCCGTCCTTCACCTCAGTCCCCAGGGAGCACCCCCACACACTCTCAGGGGCAAACCCATGACCTGCCAGCCATCACCTCTGCCCCTCCCTCCACAATCCCCAGCCGCCACTCACACACTCTGCTTCTCCCGCAGCGGCTGCTGAGCTGCCTCCCTGACATGCAGATGTCCCCACCCGCCTCCAGGAGCCCCACTTCTCTCCTCCAGCCCTGATCAGGGCACCTCTCTGCTGGCTTCCCGTGCTTTCCCAAGGACAGCGAACCCACTCTCTTCTGCACCCAGTTCCGGTCACCGCTGACATCCTTGTAGACCCAAGAGGGTCCCTTCGGCACAGCTTTGCAAACTGGCCACGCTCCCTGACAAGGCTGCATCCCTCCTGCCCACCCCAGGCTCCACAGGGGTGACTAAAGGCTCTGGGTAGGTGCCCTCTCTACAACTTCCCCCTTAGGATGCCCTCCTCCCCCACTATCAAAAAAACCCAAAACAAACAAACAAACAAACAAAAAAACCACGAGGTAGGCGAAGGGCAGGAGTGCTGCCCGCAGACTTCGCACTTCGGGCTCAATTTCCAGGGTCCCCAGAGGCCACCGCCCTTGCCCAGTGCCCAAGCCTGCCTCAGGTTTGGCTCTCCAATGACCCAGGGGCTGAGACCCACCCTGGCTCACCGGAGTGGATGAACATGTGCTTGGTGTAGTTTTTCCGTGAGCTGAACGTCTTGCGGCAGTGACTGCACTCATAGGCGGGTGGCTCGGAACCCGGGGCGCGCACAGGGGTGGCCGCAGGGGCGGTGGCAGGAGCGGCCGGCGGGGCAGGGGCTTCCCCCAGAGGCGCGCTGGGGGCGGCGTCCGGCTGGAGCGCCGGGTAGAAGGAGGGCGGGGGCGCAGAGACCGGTCCGGAGGGCGCGGGAGGGGGCTGCGCCGGTGGCGGCCCCGGAGCGCCCAGATGGAAAGGGAAGAGCGCGACGGACGGCCCCGGGGTCTTCACGCCAGGCGGGCGGGGTCCAGAGAGGACGCAGTCCGGCGGGACCGGGACCTCGGCAGGGCAGCCTTCGGCGGCCGTGCTGTCTTCCTCCTGCCACGCGGGGACGTAGCTGTCGGGGAACACGTCCTCGGCCGCTGAAGGCCCCCGAAGGAAGTCCCTCCCCGCGCCGCCGTAGTCAGAAAGCCCGGCGGGCGCAGGCGGCTCTTCGCGCGCGCCGTCGGCGGCGGCGGTGAGGAAGCCGGCGGCACAGTCGGGGAAGGGAGGGGGCGCCTGGCCCTCGCCCGGGCCGCCGCCTTCGCCGTCCTCACCGTCGGTGTCGTCATCGGTCTCGTCGTCGTCGTCGTCACCGCCGTCTTCTGGGGCCGCGGGCGCCACGAGGTCGGCGTCCGATCCCTCTGTTTTGAGGGGCGCGGGGGGCGCAGGCAGCTGCAGGCGTGCCGGCTGGCGCTGCTTGCGGCTATGTGCAGCACCGGGATGGCCCAGGGGGCGAGCGGCCAGCAAGTGGCGCAGGCGGTGGCGCAGCTGCGCGGGCGCGAGTGGCGGGGGCACGGGCGTGGGCAGGGGCGGGGGCGCGGAGGCACCCGGGGCGGAGGCGGGGGCGCGGGCGCGGGCAATGATCTGCGTGCACTCGTCTATGACCGTCTGGATGCGAAGCACGGACGCGGCCGTAAGCACCTGCAGCGCCTCGCCCTGCGCCACCACGAGCGAGCCGCTGTAGAGGAACTCGACGAGCTGGCGCACGGTCTGGGCGGGCACCACCGGCGGCACGCGGATCTCGGAGTGGCCCAGCAGCAACTTGTCTTGGAAGAAGGGCGAGCCGGCGGCCAGCACGCAGCGATGCGCACGCAGCGAAGCCTCGCGGATGCGCACGGTCACGTCGCAGAAGTGCCCGCCCAGCCGCTGCCCATTGAGGGTCTCAAGCAGCGAACGCGAGAAGTTCTGCAGGTGGATGTGGTGCACCGCCTCCGCCGCCGCCATCTACACCAGAGGAAGGAGAGTTGTTGGG
>NW_011889383.1:208900-218346 GCF_000151845.1 Pteropus vampyrus
GGGTCTCAAGCAGCGAACGCGAGAAGTTCTGCAGGTGGATGTGGTGCACCGCCTCCGCCGCCGCCATCTACACCAGAGGAAGGAGAGTTGTTGGGGAAGATCGGCCAGGGACCCTCTCCACTGCCTTAGCGTCCTTTCCCTTCAGCCTCGTCGCAGGACAGGGCCCAAGGACAAACCTCAGCCCTCCCCTAAGGACCCTCGCAGTCCTCCACCCAACACACAGGCCACTCGGCACGACTTCCCTCACCCCCACTTCAGGATTCCTGCCGCTCCCTCCACCTCTGCAGCCCCCAGCAAGGGAGGGTTGGGCACATCAAAGATCTACCCCCCTCCCAGTCCTGCTTACTACCCAGGGAAGGGTCCAGAGCTCAGCTTCCTCAATCAAGGCCCACCCACCCACCCTCCCCGCAACTACAATATCCATAACCCTTCCCCACGTCCCCCTCCCAAGGGGCAGCCCTGTGAAGAGGGCTGAGACCGGCATCCTGGGTGGTTGACTTCCCACCCACACTGCTGCAAACTGTCTCCACTCAGGGCTTCTTTTTGGTCTGCCCTTGCCACAGCCCCAAACCTTAGAGCTATAGGGTGTGGATGTGGCACAGAGAGGGGGCTTGTATGGACTGCGCAGGCGTGTGTGACTGGGTGAGTAAAGGTGGGGCAGTCGTGGCCTCAAGTTCAGCATGTCTGAGCAATCCGGATGCTTCTCTTCCAACTGTAACCTCCTTATCCCATCATTGCCTGCCCTCCGCCATCGGGAAAAGGAGCGGTCATCACCACTCAGGGGACTGGGAATCTGAGCTCCGCTGCTTCACCTGTCAAGCAGGCACCACGCTCGCTTGGCCTGTTTGCCTTCTACCGAACAGGGATGAGATGCCTGGCTCATGCCGCACCCAGGCCACATACAGTGTAAGGGAGCAGAGTCGGGGCACAGGACGTACCCTGAGACCTTCGCTCACTCCCCTAATCTGGCTCAGACAGGGTCAGCTCCAGAGTGAGGCCTCTCTTAACCGTCAGTGTCTACTGGGATCTCAGACTCACCCCCTCCAGCTCCTTATGCCTAGGTCGCCTTTGCTGGGACCAGATCCCTCCGTCTCTTGTATGCCCCACATCTGACCCCTCAGACCGCTTGGCATACCTCCACAGCTCCGGTACCACTGGCCCAGACGGGGCAGTAACCGCCTCGTGTCCTCCCATCTCCCGGGCTCTTCCACTCGCCACAGCCAGAGGGAGCCTGTTCACACCGAACAGATCGGGACCCTCCTCTGCACAGAGACTTCTGCCAAGAATTAATACTTGGCAATTCCTCAAATAAGCCAAGTCTTTGCAAGTGCCTTTGCCTCTGCCACAAGCACCCTTCTCCTCTTTACTCGCCCAGCATCTAAAAGACTTCAAATCCGTGCTCGGGCGATGGGGCAGAAACCTGTGCATCAACCCGCAGGGCCTGAGTCCTTTCTTTTCGGATCCACCCCCGCGCTGCTCCCCGACAGTATCCGATTCCTTCGTCCAGATGCGGCAAGGCCTTCCTGGCGCCTCAGAACAAAAGCCCACCTGGAGACGGGGCTCCTAGACCCACCTCCCGGGGACGCGCCGCATGCTCGCCGCCGCGCCTTTGCCCACGCCATACGCCTTGCTCCGGGCACCCTCTTCCGCACGCTGCACCATTGCGCGCGCCCTACCCTGAGCCCACAGTCCCTCACTGACCCAAGCCGGCTGCATCAGCAGCAGCCCGCGTTCGATCCCTGGCCCGCGCCGCGCCCCCATCCTGCAGCGCCCCCTCACATCCGCAACGTGCGCTCCAAGCCTAGCGCGGGCGCCCCACCCTGGCACGCGCTAGCCTCCCCGCCAGCCTTGCGGCAGGGGGATGCCAGCCCGACCCCACCTCTGGCTCTTCCTCAGGCACCAAGCCGGGCTGTGGCCGCCTCCGGCTTACCACCGCCAAGGCCGCACTTCCGGGCCCCCACGATGGCGGAACCGAAATCTGCAGCTGCTGCGGCTCTCGGAAGCGCTAGATGGAAGCACACTTCCGGCGTTCCTATGGAGATGAGCCGCTGCCTCCAGGCCGCACTTCCGGCTCTCGTCGGAGTTGGAACCAAAGTCGTGGAGCCGGCGGCGCGGACTCTGGGCCGCCGCGCGCTTCCGGCGTAGCCCTAGGGACGGGGCGGGGGCGGGGGCGGGGCCTGCGCGGTCAATCCGCGGACCACGCCCCGTGCGCGCGCGGCGGGGCTGCAGATGATGCTCGGCGGGGACCGGCGGGGAGGCGGTCTGCAGCTGGAGCTCGCGGTCGGCTTAAAGCCCATTGCGACCCCGGGAGGCGGCCTTCTCCCCCTAACACGGGTGGAAACAGGAGTAGGGCTCGCGACTGGGGTGGGGGCGCAGACGACACCCTGGCCTTGGCGCCCACCTTCCTTGCCGCGTCAGAGCCTGGGTCCCTGGTAGAAGGCAGAGACCGCCTGACCCGATGCCCTCTACCCCCACCCCCCAGCCAGGCCCGCCTACCCTAGGCCAGTAATGACAAATAAACGAAGGGATATCGAACTCATCGCCTTCAGAAAGAAAAGGGTTTAGGGGAGTGATGGGTGGTACCTCTGCCAGGAGGGTGGTGAGCAACCAGGTTCCAAAGACCAGAAGTCACAAGGGACAGCATCTGTCGGAAGAGCTGTCCAGGCACCCGAACTGCCTAGGTCTGCCAGGACATGCATGAACCGGGGCCATTAGATGGTGAGGCTGGAGCAGTGGGCCGACTTGGCCCTATGCCCTACTCATGGGGGCTGAAGGCAGGAGGGCCTGGACCCTACGATCAGATCTTCTGGGAACTCAGTGGACCCACGCCTTATGCAGCAGATGTGGAGTCCAGTGGCCGGGAGGCGGGGGAGCTGGCTTCTCCGCCTTCATTGTGGGGACAGAGTCAGAGTGCCTGCCACCTCTGGCAGCTGCTGGGCAGCTGTGTTGTAGATGTGTTGAAGGTCATGGAGAGGAGGGGATACACCAGGCGGCAAATCACCTCTGGGCAGCTGGTCTTGTGGCCCATAACCTGAGGAACCCCCTTAATATCCAAGCGTCATAGCCTCATTGTTCACATTCAGAATGCTGGCCCTTCACAACGGCCTGCCTATTCCACTGGATCTGCTCCATCCACCCTCAGCGACCCCTGCTCATCTCTCTCCCCAATTCCTGTTGCCGATCATTCCTCTCTGGCCTCGCAGGCCCCTTGCTATGCCCACCTCAAGGCTGACCCTTGCAGTTTCCTGTCTGTCACACCCTCTCACACAGCTCAGCAGCCACCAAACTCTCCCAGGGAACCTCCTCGACCTAAACTCCTCTCAATCTTCTGTCGCAGGGCCTGTGAAAATGGGGTTTCTTCTGTGTCCTTTACCTTGACAGGCAGCTGCCACAGCTACAACCTAACCAGGAATGGAGCTGCCTCACCCTACTCTGGACCTGATTCCGTGAGCTTCTGGGGCCATCGTAAGTCATCTCGTGTAGGGGGGCAAAAATCTAAAAATGTTCCCCTCCAAGATCCCAGAACATCGCAGATGTAATTAAGGTTTCTAATCACCTGACTTGAAAAACTAGAGGCGATCCCGGATTATTTAGTATGCCCAAGATAATCCTAAGGGCCCTTAACGTCAAAAGAGGAAAGCAGAGAGGCTTGAAGTGGAAGGACTCCGGAGGCTTTGAAAGTGGTAGGGGCCATGCGACAAGGAATATCGGGGTGGCGGTGGGCGCTAGAGTATGAAAAGAGCCCTTCCTGATGACAGCCAGCAAGAAAACAGTGACCTCAGTCTTCTAACTGCATGGAACTGGATTCTGCCAACAATCTGAATGGGCTGGGAAGCTAATTTTTCTATCCGATCTTCCTGACGAGAGCCTGGCCCCGCCCAGAACGTGACTGTAGCCTTTGTGGGACCTGGAACCGAGGCTGCTGCCTGGGTTTCTGACCTACAGAATGGCAAGCTAGTAAGTGGGTGGTGTTTTCAGCTACTGAGGTTGTGGTAATTTGTCAAGGAGCAATAGAAAACAAATACAGCTTCCAGAAACTCAGGGACTCCACATAGGGAGTGTCTGCTAAATGCCACTGTTTCCCCATCTGATGAACACGGTCCCATTGCCTCTCCTCCCAAATGCGTCATGTCTGCCTTACAAGCATTTATCAAGCACCTTGGTCCCAACCTACAAGCAGAGGGACTTGAGGGTGAGAGGGTAACCGAGGTCCAGGCACGTGGCTGGAAGATCAGGGCAGGTGGAAAAGCAAGAGTGAGGATTCTGAAGACAGAGACTGTGTGACGTAGAAGGAGAAACCCAAACCCTGCTCCCTCTCAGGCAGCAAGGGGTGGGAGCTGCGACCTCCAGTGTCACAAGCCTTGAGAAGACATCTGTTTGGCTTTTCTCTCTAAAGACCTTTGTCACTGTGGTTGTGGAGGCATTTGGGGAATAAATAGGAGGGCTGAGGGCACAAGTTTAATAAGCCAGGGAAGGGCCTATGTGACAAATAATGAAAACTCTAGGGCGGTCTGAGAGTCTCGGAGGCAGTGGGGGACGAGAAGGGACAGGCGACACTAACTGACCATCAAGGGAAGAACCCCCAAGGTCACAAGGATCACAGGGAGCAGAAGAAATTGAGCTCCTAAGTGGCGGGGCCTCCTCAGCTGGCAGAGGCGGGACCCCCACTCCCACTGCCATGGCTTAGGTTAGGAAGTCAGAAGGCTCAGCCCTGATCCCAGCTCAATAGGTCCTCAACCTCCCACCACCCTCCACTGCTGCTAGGCCGGCTTCTCGGGCGGGGCCCCCCTCCATGGCAGCCCCTGCCCACGGGTAAAGCCCAGAGCTCAGGCCCCGGTGTCTACAAGCCCAGCTCTGTCCTACTGGGTTTCAGCTGTGCCAGGAGTGGCATCAGGTTCCGAGACCTAGGCACACACCTCAATTGCAGGGGCTTCTCCTTGGCCCAGAGGGGTCAGACAAGAGGTCCCCGGCAAGGCTGGTACCAGCAGTGCAGTGGTTAGCCCTCCTGCCTGGATAGAGGGGAAATGAAGAGCCTTTTGGGTGGGAGAGGGGTGGCAGCAGGATCCCATTCAGACATCAGAAAGGCCACGGACCTGGCCAGTGGAGCCTACAAAGGCTAAGAGCAAAGGGTGGGACCAAGAAAGGATTTACCTAAAAAGAAACATGCAGACAGGCTTAAGGACTGTCAATGATGGGGTGGGGTCGGGGGTGGGGTGAGGAACATTTACACCACATAGAGAAAGTCGAGTTTGCTTTCATGTGTAAAAAACGTTTTATTAGCCTCCTAGACAGAGGCCTGAGGAAGCTAAGTGATTAAACTGAAATAATAATAACACAACTAACTACCTTTATCACTTCTCCGGTGTCCCTACGCATGGGCCATTGGATTCATTTTGAAAAGTCAGAAATAACTACAGGATACATGTCGACCAATATAGCGCAGACTGGAGCACTGACTTTCCCAAATGAGCCGGTTTTTATTCTTAAAAAAAAATTTTTTCTGTTCTGTTTTTAGTATACTAAAAATAAAATGTAAGTTAAAATTATGTTTTAAGTAAAGCTTGTAGGTAAAGGGGAAAGCCCCTGGAGGTGGCACATGGGGTCAGTTCTGTCCCTTAAGCTCTCTAGTTCCTTCCTGGGTTTAACGCACCCACTCAAGCCAGAGTCAAAAGTTGTTCGAATGCCTGTTCCTCGAGCTTCCCTTCCCCTGCCTGGCTGCTTCTCGGCCCTGAGGCTGGGAATTCCTGCCAGCCAGGCCCGGAGTAGATGCGAGTTTGCCACCTTCGCTCACTTTCTCCGCCCCAAAGGCCCAGCATTTGCCTTTCCCGCCGCTGGACACCAGCTCTCTCCAATAATTCTCTCTTTTCAAGTGTACGTGCGACCTGACCGTTTCCAGGAAACTTATGTGTGGAGTGACCCTCGGCACCCTCCTGTTTGACCACGTTTGAATCCTCCCCAGTGAGTCCTCCCGCTCATTCACTGGGAGGCCCTGTCCGGACGCCTGTCCCACACAACCGCGAATCCATGGTCGCTATACATTTGCGCGTGGACATTTCATATTAGTGGAATCACGCAATACGAGGTCTTGGTCACCGTGCCTCTGGCTCCTGTGTTACCCAGGTAATAATGCTGTGTATTAAGGCTGTCTTCCACCCCGCTCTCTCTGTGTTTAAGATGCCAATTGACTCTTTTAACCTCTGGATTCATCTTCTAAAAACAAGAATGGTTTCCTAGTTGCCTGTCTTTGGGGGTGTCCTCGCTCCATAGAAAGCCTGGTCCATGTCTCCAGGTCACCAACTGTCCACAGACTCGCCATGATGGCTGCTTCGTCTCTGCCCAGGACCCATTTATTCATGGCTACTCCCTGTTGATCCAGAAGCCCCACTCTCCCCTTTTTTAATTAAGGTGAAATTCACATAACACAAAATTAACCATTTTAAAGTGAACAATTCAGTGGATTCGGGTCCCCTCGCAATGTTGTGTAACCACCATCTAGTTTCTAAACATCTTACTCGCTCCAAAATCAAAGCCCAGATTCCTCGGCCGTCGCTCCCCATACCCGCCTCCCTGAGCTCCTGGCAACTGCTAATCCACTCCCTATCTCTATGAATTTGCATATTCTGAATATTTCATAAAAATTAAACATACAGCCTGTGGTCTTTTGAGCCAGGTTTCTTTCGGCATCATGTTTTCAGGGTTCGTGCGTGCTGTAGCACACATCGGCACCCCCTTCCCGTTTATGGCTGGGTATGGCTGTCTGTCTTATAGACACACCACACTTTTTTATTCATTCATTGATTGATGAACATTTGGGTGGTTTGCACCGTTGAGCGTTGTGAATGGTGCCGCTGTGAACATCCTCGTACGAGGGTTCGTCGGAACCCCTATTTTCAATTCCCTTGGGTATGGACCTAGGAGTTAATTACCGGATCTTATGGCAAATCCTCGTTTAACTGTTTGAGGAGGTACCAAAATTTTCCCCAGGGTGAGTGTATCATTTTAAAAATTCTCAACAGCAGGGTAGAAGGGTCCCAATTGCTCCAAAGCCCTGCCAACTCTTGTTATTACCCATTTTTTTTAAAGCCATCTGAACCGGATGTGAAAAGATTTGATTTGTATTTCTCTGATGACTAACAATGTGGAATGTCTTTTCATGTGCTTATTGTCCTGGCCATTTGTATATCTCCTTCGGACCTCCCCTCCTTTTTGAATAGTTAGTTTATATGCCCTAAAATACACGCATTGCAGCTATCCTTAAAAGATTCGTAGTGGGTTAGCAGTCATGGCTGTGCGACCATTACGATCCCATTTTAGAACACCGCGCTCCACCTTAAAACGACCTTTGTGCAGTCTGCGTCCATTTCTGCCGCAGCCCCAGCATCCAGCAGTCTGGTGTCTGCCTAGAGATCGATGGCCCCTCTGTGAGGACTGGTGGAGAACAGTGGGCCCTGGCTGCTGGCAGGATGTGCCTTCTTCTGGATGGGCACACTCCCCCATCTCCCAACATCCCCATTTAGCGCCTACAGATGGGAAGTCAGATCTGTGGCCAGAGCACCTCACAGGGTGTATTGCGTGGATCCCATTGCATCTTTTTTTTTTTTTTTACAGTTTATTTTTATTATGGTGACATTGATTAACGACCCATTGCATCTTAACATGGGGGCGATTACAGCCTGGCTGTCCACTGTCCACTCATGAGTGCCACCCGATAGCCACATTGACACCACACCCTCCATTCACCTGATCGTGTATATAACATAATTCTGGCCTGCTCAGGATTCTCATTATGGGTTGGGAAATGACGTTTTCTGAATTCTAGCATGTAATTATCTGAGCAAGAACTGGCGCCATGTGTTTCTCTGAAATACAGCTCCCCTTGGGAAGGCAGGATCAGTGCAGAATTCTCAGAGCGAGCAAAGCGTCTGGCTTGAAAGTGGCATCGTGTGGTGACATACAGACAGGCTCGTTTTTCTGGCTCTCTCCTTTTTGAGAACCCCGAAGGACTCCAGGGTAGGGTGGATTCATTGTGTGTTGTGTGTCGGTCAATGACAGTCGTCTTTTGTTTCTGCTGCTTGAGTTATATCATCAGGCAGAGGAAAAAACAAGGGCTTCTAGGGAAAGTAATCTCACAGGTGATCTAATCATAAGTTCCTAGCTGGCCTGTAACTTCTTGAGTGAAAAGTTTCAAGCCAGTCCTGTCCATTGTTGTTGGGAATTTGGGTTAATACACCTTTGAAATGCCAGAAGTAACACCCTCAAAGGGGTATTAACCCTCAAGGGAGCACACATTCTTGTTATGTGTCCTGTCATCTAACCCCATCTTGTTTTCTCCAATGTCCCTTACATGTCCCCTCTTTAATTTTAAATACTTAAAAGACGATGGAAATTATTATTCTCCAGAGCATTTGAGATCTTGCTCCTGGCATAGGTCATCAGTTTGGCTCAAATAAACTCTTCTAAAACTTCTGTTCAGGTTTGGAGGGTTCTTACATTGACAATCATGTTTGGCTTCTGTGTCCTTTTAACATGTTCCTGTCATTCTTTGGGCAGGTCATACTTTGCGGCATGAGGTGTCCCGGGCTCACCTGGAACTTTCTCTGCGTGGTCCTGGCGTCAGTCATTGCCTCTGCTTCCTCTCTGCAAGTAAAGGATGAAACTCTGGGCTGCGGACACTTCCTGTCCTTCCTAGGGGCCACAGAATCCTTGGGAAGGCAGCCTATAGAAGGTGAGGGCACCCAGAGTCCAGAGCTGGATTGGACTCATATAGGCTGTGGGGCTCTGGACAACTCCTACTTTCTGGGGAATCAGTTTTTCCATCTGTGAAATGCAGACGGCAGTAGGCAGAAAAATGGCCCCCAGGGATGTATATGTTCTGATTCTAGGGACCTACAAGCACAATCTTATAAGAAAAAACAATCCTAGCAATTGTGATTAAAGACCTTGAAATGGGGAAATGATCCTGAGTTATTTGGGTGAGCCGGGCTGTAGATGTAATTTCACATGCATCTTCGTGAGAGCTAGGCAGAGGAAAATTGGACAGCTGTCAGTCCACTTGGGTTGCCATAACTAAATACCATAGCCTGAGGGGCTTGAACGACTGAAGTTTACTTCTCAGAGCTCTGTTGGCCAGAAAGGCCGAGATAAGCTTTCCACGTGGTAGAGTTCATGCCGTGTCCTCTACTGTCGGCTTCTAGGAAGCGGCCCCATTGCTGTGTGATCCCATGAGCTCTGACTGTGACCATAGCGGCTGCTCTCCGGTGTCTTTTCTTGGTAGGACACTAATCTCATCATGAGTGCCTCACCCTCATGACCCCACCTAACGTGAATCACATCCCAAAGGCCCCAATCTCCAAATACTACCACATCGGCAGAGTTTCTCCATGTGTATTTTGGCGCGAGCTCGATTCAGTCCACAGCCACGGCACGTGGAGGAAAAGGCACTATCA
>NW_011889383.1:218396-222582 GCF_000151845.1 Pteropus vampyrus
GTCCTGGCGTCAGTCATTGCCTCTGCTTCCTCTCTGCAAGTAAAGGATGAAACTCTGGGCTGCGGACACTTCCTGTCCTTCCTAGGGGCCACAGAATCCTTGGGAAGGCAGCCTACAGAAGGTGAGGGCACCCAGAGTCCAGAGCTGGATTGGACTCATATAGGCTGTGGGGCTCTGGACAACTCCTACTTTCCGGGGAATCAGTTTTTCCATCTGTGAAATGCAGACGGCAGTAGGCAGAAAAATGGCCCCCAGGGATGTATATGTTCTGATTCTAGGGACCTACAAGCACAATCTTATAAGAAAAAACAATCCTAGCAATTGTGATTAAAGACCTTGAAATGGGGAAATGATCCTGAGTTATTTGGGTGAGCCGGGCTGTAGATGTAATTTCACATGCATCTTCGTGAGAGCTAGGCAGAGGAAAATTGGACAGCTGTCAGTCCACTTGGGTTGCCATAACTAAATACCATAGCCTGAGGGGCTTGAACGACTGAAGTTTACTTCTCAGAGCTCTGTTGGCCGGAAAGGCCGAGATAAGCTTTCCACGTGGTAGAGTTCATGCCGTGTCCTCTACTGTCGGCTTCTAGGAAGCGGCCCCATTGCTGTGTGATCCCATGAGCTCTGACTGTGACCATAGCGGCTGCTCTCCGGTGTCTTTTCTTGGTAGGACACTAATCTCATCATGAGTGCCTCACCCTCATGACCCCACCTAACGTGAATCACATCCCAAAGGCCCCAATCTCCAAATACTACCACATCGGCAGAGTTTCTCCATGTGTATTTTGGCGCGAGCTCGATTCAGTCCACAGCCACGGCACGTGGAGGAAAAGGCACTATCATCAAAGTGTTAGTCTTGAAGAGTGACGTATGATGCAGCCGCAGTCCAGAAACCCCTGGAACCACCAGAAGCTGAAAGAAGCAAAGATTCTTCCCTAGAGCCTTTGGAGACAGTGTGGCCTGCCTACACTTCGATTTCGGAATTCTGGCCTCCAGGCCTATGAATTTCAACTTTGTTTTTAGCCATCAAGTTTGTGGTGAGATGTTACAGTCGCCGCGGGAAACCGATGGAGGAATGGTAGTGATCTCGAAGGGTGATTTAGAGAGTCTAGGGCATTCACTGTCTTGTCTGCATGAAAGCTTCTCTTCTTTCCATCTCCCACCCCCAATTCCCCACCTAGAACCCCTAAAAGAGGAATCGGATCCTGCCATTCCTCAGGACAATTGAAGAACCACCCGGCTAAAAGCCACGTGTTGTGTGCACAGCAGCACACGCAGGAGAGAGACCCGAGGGCAGTCAAGAGAAGAATGTTTAAACAAACTAGGGTATTTGTACGATGGGGCCCACACGACAAGGACCACACACAGTCACAAGGATGTGCACTCAGGGAAAGAAGCCAGACACTGACACGCACCCCCCGAGCGGTTCCATGTACAGGTCAGCAAAGCTTGTCTGTGGTAGGAGAAGTCAGGATTTCAGTGGCTGGGAGGGGAACGGAGGGCTCCCGGGAGCCAGAGACGTTCCAGTTTTTTGCTATCAGAGATGATCGTGCAGGGTGCTTGTCTGTACAACGTGCGTGCTTTCTCTACATATTATTAGCCTTCTGCAAAAGGTTAAAAAGTTCATAAAAACAAGCTGACTGGTGGTTGCCAGGGGATGGTGGGAGAGAGAACATGGCGTGTTGATTGATACAAGGTTTCCTTTCCAGGCGAAGAATATTTTCTGGATCTAGATGGAGGTGGTGATTGCACCACATACTGAATGTATAAAATGCCAACGAATGTATAAAATGCCACTTTAAAATATGACGAATTTGATGTCATGCGAACTTTAACCGCGTTTTAAAAAAAGCTTTAAAAGTGGTAGCTTGAAAACCTGGCAGGCTCGGGACAGTCAACTCTCTACGCACTTGTTTGCTGTTTGCCCTTTCACACATTTACCCTACTTGGGGGCGGAGGGGATGGTAAGGCTGGGCCAGGCATGGCAGATGCAGCAGTCAGCACAATTTACAGCTCTTTGTGTTTCTCCGTGAAGGAAGAGAGGGACCAGGCAGACAGAGAGGCGAGGAAAACATTCTGGGCAGAGAGAACATCAAATATAAAGGCCCTGAGGTGAGAACGACAGGTTGACCTATGTGGCTGAGGGGCGAGGTCAGAGGTCAGCAGGGATAGACCTCAGGGCTCTCATCCAAATCTGATTTTATGTGTGTGGTAAAATGCACGACAGGAAATTTCCATTTTAACTTTTTTTTTTTTCCATTTCAACTATTTTAAAGTGTGCAATTCAGTGGCCTTAAGCAATTCATGACATCGTGCCACTATCACGACTGTCTAGTTCCTGAATAAAATCTGTGCAGAGGAAGAGATTGGAATGATGCAGCCACAAGACCTCCCTACACAGTGGCTTTGGGGGTGACAACTGAAGGTTGGAAGGAGAGCCAGGCGCAGGCGCGCAGTGTGGGGGAGTGAAGATGGCCGCCTGCAGGCAAGTGCCCAAAGGAGCAGTGGGCAGACCTTGGATGCTCGTGTCACCATCTGAGTGATTCCTGTCCATTGTTTCATCCCTCTAGTCCTGTCTGCACAGCTAGGGTATGGACAGTTTCTAGTGGTCCAGGACTGGGAAGGGGGAGATGCTGTAAATGGTAGCCAAGGAGCATATGGGGTAAGAGCGCAAGGTGACAATGACTGCTGTCTGGCCTACCGGGGGCACAAAACCGAGATGTACCTGTGTCCTGCCATGTACCTCTGGACCTCTGCATAGGCTGGCTGTGCAGAGAGGACCTCCGAGCCAGGGTTCTGCCCTGGCCTTGCCCTCCTGTATGCCCACTCTAGCTCAGCAAGTCTTGGGATGCCCTTTGTGCTCCCCTGAGTCTGCCTGAGCCTGGTTTCCAGTCGATTCCCCCTCTCCCAATGCTGTCTTGTCACTTCCAGAAGCCTTGGTTTCCCCATTTGGACAAGGGGGCTGACGATGGCCCAGCACCGGGTGGTATGGAGACTCTCTAAGGTCTGCTGCTGGCACCCTGCTTCCGTGGCTGCCATTTCCTGGGAAAGAAGGTCCTGGACCCAGGAGATGGAAGTGGGTACCGTTGAGAGAGAAGCGCATGGGCCTCGGCAGGCCTTCGCAACCACAGGACCAGTTGCGAGAGCCTAGTGAAGGGCCTGTCACCGAGGGCAAGCCTTGGGCACTGCCCACCGCTCCTCACTTCACTGCTCGCTGTGTGGCCGGCAGCCCCAGGGCCTTTGCACTTATTTCTGCTTGAACTGTCCTTCCTGCGGGTGTCTGGGGGCAGCCCCTAGGAAAGTCGACTCCTGCACTCTACCATTGCCTACTTATTGACTCTGGTCCCTGACACTCCCCTGTCTGCCCCAGGGTCGCGCCTCTCTCCCGTGAACTTGGGGCCCAGTACAGGATAGGGTCGTCGACAGGATCCAGCAACTACTACTAAAGTAGTAGTAGTGACGCCACACCTCACCCTGTGCGCGGGGAGCTACCAACTTTCCTTCCCAATTTGCAGAGGAAGGAAGGGTCCGCGACTAGGGCCTGGGGACGGGAGGCGGTGGCTCAGAGGGGGCGTGGCTCGCCGGACGCAGCCGAGGGGGCGGGGCGGCGCTGGGATTCGGGGGCCGCGCCAGCGCTGGAACAAAGGCAGGAGCGGAGACAAAGCCCCGCCGCCCCCAGCTCGGGCTGAAACAAAGGCCACGCCCGGCCCTCCTGGGCCTCACCGGCCTCCGCCGCCACGTGTGGGCGCCTGAGGAGCTGGATGGGGGCGTGTGCGAACCGGGGAGACTTGGAGCAGGGGCTTGGGGCTGTACATAAGGCTCTGTATCCTCTCGAGAGCTGACCCCCCCAACCCTGCTTCTCTCAGAATTCCGCCACCGTCGAGGGGCGGTGCGCCCACCTGGCAAAGCATGCAAGTCAGCACAGCTGCTGGCTAAAGGCGGGAAGGGGCGCTTGGGGGACCAGGCGCGATCTCAGACTCGCTTCTCTGTAGCTCGTAGGGACCTATTTGAGTTGAGTAGGTTGCAGTGTTTGTCACGTTAAACAAAAGGTGAAAGCCGAAAAGTCTGCCTGCCGGCTCAGACTGGAACTTCCCTCTGGGATGCGGTGCCTTCCCCCACGTCCCCCGCCCGGCGCCCCCGCCAGGTCTCGGCCCGCCCCGTCTCGCGAACGCGTGTTGACGTAGCA
>NW_011889383.1:223236-223540 GCF_000151845.1 Pteropus vampyrus
TCTCCCGCAGCTTTCGATCCCGATTTGGCGCTCAGGTTGGGTGTTCGTGGCGTTGTCTGGGGAATCGCCCGGGAGAGAAGATAGGCCCGGAGATGCTTGGCCGAATTGGGTGTGGGCAGTGGGGTCTTGGCCGGGCGCTGAGATGGGGCGTCTGCCTCAAGGGTGCAGGAGTGGGGAGGGTGAGGTCTAGCGTGGGATGGAGACTGGGATCCAATGTTGGGGTTCTCGTCTGGATTTGAACATGCTGGGGTTTCATTCCTTTCTGTTCTTAGTCGTGGACTGTCCTGTGTGCAAGCAGCAGTGT
>NW_011889383.1:224835-240723 GCF_000151845.1 Pteropus vampyrus
TCCAATGTTGGGGTTCTCGTCTGGATTTGAACATGCTGGGGTTTCATTCCTTTCTGTTCTTAGTCGTGGACTGTCCTGTGTGCAAGCAGCAGTGTTTCTCCAAAGATATTGTGGAGAATTATTTCATGCGTGATAGTGGCAGCAAGGCTGCCACTGACTCCCAGGATGCGAATCAGGTATGTCCTTCTCTAGGAATCCCCAGGAGGCCTTGGGGCCACGGGAAGGGGTCACCAGCCTAGGGGCGTGGTTTTCAACTCCAGGGTTTACTCTTCCTGCACTAGGAGCCTCTGGGCAGGCTGCATAGGCAAAGGCATGACTTTATATTGTTTCTTGGGTCACATATGTGGGCTTTTGTGCTCGTTCTGTTTCCTGACTCTTCCCTTGCCCAACAGTGCTGCACTAGCTGTGAGGACAACGCTCCAGCCACCAGCTACTGTGTGGAGTGCTCTGAGCCCCTGTGTGAGACATGCGTGGAGGCACACCAGCGGGTCAAGTACACCAAGGACCACACTGTGCGCTCCACTGGTATGCGAGGCGGAAATGGGTGGCCCAGGGTGCCCTTTTGCGTTTGTCCTCAGCTGCTTACAATGGGGGTAGCAGATGATGTGTGGGTTCCAGGAGCTTCTGCAGTTAAGGGATACTACTCGAGAGGCCTGATGTGAGAGTTTAAATCATCTGGAGGCTATGGCTCCGGTATGCAGTTTGCTGGTCCAGGGTGGAGGGGAAAGGCCACAGGCAGAGGGGAGGGCAAGTGGATAGGGGAACCTTTGTGCCTCGGGGCGTGCAGAAGATTGGAGGAAACTCATCAGGAAGCCCCTAAGGTGGAGGACGAACCCTGGCAGTGGATGAGGTGGCATGCGCAGATAGGAAAATGCAGGGCATTTGGGGAGGGATTGAGTGACCTCCTTGACCTGGGGTTCTCTGGCACCTGGCGTAAGGCTCCGTAGGAAAAAGTTGTGGGCCCTTAGATTGTTTACTGACAGTGAGTCCTATGAGTGTTTTGAGTGTGGATGTCTTAAGCTTCTGTTAGGTACTTTTAGGCGTTTTATTGGAGGTTCTGCTAGTGGTATGGAGAGGGGCTTCATAGTTTGGGTCTAGACTGTGTCATGGTCTGCGACTCCGCACAAGTGGCCTTTGGGTAGTTACGTTGTGGCCATTTCAGCTCAGAAGACAATATCGGTGGGGAGATGAGGATGGAGATGGTTGCTGTGGGTCGGGGCATCAGGAGCCAGGATGGAAGGGCAGGGATTTATAGGGGATCCTGGGTTTTAGGCAAAGGTCAGGGTCTGGGAGGCAGCAAACGTATCCGAGGAGCTGTGGCCTGGTCTTTGTCTCAGTCATGTATCGGGCCGGGTTGGGAGCCAGAATGTTTGCAGAGAAAAGAGGAACAGACTTTCAAGCAGATTTAACGGTGACAGGCTATGGGGTGGGTAGGGGGCGTGACAGTGTGATAGATTGCTTTTCGAGGGGTATAATTGAGCACCAGCAAGCCTTTCCCCCCATGAAGGGGTTTTGTCATTTTTCTGAGGGTGCTGGTTAGGCATCTCATATGTCCAAGCCTGAAAAGGTTGTGCCAGGCACTCTGTGGGCCTGTGGGTTATATGTAAGAGGTCTTTGGTCTTGTATGAGAAAAGAGGGGAGGTCACCAGGCCTGGTTCCTGAGGAAGCTGCCTCAATGATGTCTGTAGGCTCTGATTTGCTTTCTGTCTGTGCTAGAAAGCAAATATTCTCCGTGCTGGGATGTCACAGTAGCCAGAAACTCCTTTCCCGCTGGACAGAATCCGCTGTGAGTGGAAGAGAAAGCCTGGGGGGGTTTTGGAGGCAGAGGAGCGCTCTTGATCATCCTCCTGGAGAAGCTTCCAGTAGAGGGACCAGCAGGTTGGAAGTCTTCTCTAAAAGCCATCATCACACGTTGTCAGCGCCAGAAGGTGGAAGGGGGAGTCGCTTGGTTAGGCTCGGGACAGAGGGTTTCGAAAGCAAGGATTTGGGTCTCGAGGCCCAGGCTTTTCCCTGGCAATGGTTGCAGGGCCCTCTGGTTTTTCCAGTAGGTTGCCCAGGGTTGCAGGATAGGCAGGAAGTGAGGCCCCCGAGCTGGAGGTGCTGAGCATGAGCTGCATCCTTGGGGTGGGGGGGGTACCTGTTGCACAGGGCCGGCCAAGTCACGAGATGGTGAGCGCACGGTGTACTGCAACGTGCACAAGCACGAGCCTCTCGTGCTGTTCTGTGAGAGCTGCGACACCCTCACTTGCCGAGACTGCCAGCTCAACGCCCACAAGGACCACCAGTGAGTCTTGAGTAAGGGTGGGAGGGGGGCGGGTGCCCATTTCCATGCTCAGCGCCCAGACCCACCTCTGTCTGCCGTCAGGTACCAGTTCTTGGAGGACGCAGTGAGGAACCAGCGCAAGCTCCTGGCCTCACTGGTGAAGCGCCTTGGGGACAAGCATGCCACACTGCAGAAGAACACCAAGGAGGTTCGCAGCTCGTAAGTGTGGATGCCAGGCCCATGAGGGAGTCCCCAGGTGAACACCTGCCTGACTGGACCTCACCTGACCCACCCTCCCCCAGGATCCGCCAAGTGTCTGACGTTCAGAAGCGTGTGCAGGTGGATGTTAAGATGGCTATTCTGCAGATAATGAAGGAGCTGAACAAGAGGGGCCGCGTGCTTGTCAACGATGCCCAGGTACCCCACGTGGTACCTGTATTAGTTTTTGGGCCCCCTTTGCTGGCCAATGACCTCATCTGGTGGAGGGGTCCTGGGGAGTACTGGCTGTTGAGACCATCCTTGGGTGGGGACAGATCCTAGTATCTTCTCTGTCTTTAACGCTTCTCCCCTCACCACCTGCAGAAAGTAACTGAGGGGCAGCAGGAGCGCCTGGAGCGGCAGCACTGGACCATGACCAAGATTCAGAAGCACCAGGAGCACATTCTGCGCTTTGCCTCCTGGGCCCTGGAGAGTGACAACAACACAGCCCTACTGCTCTCCAAGAAGCTGGTGTGTGCTGGTGGGCACCCGGGTGGTCAGGTGCGGGCAGGCATCCTCAGCACCCTGGAGTCTTGGGCACCACCTGTGCACTCATGCGCTGCCCCACCCCCAGATCTACTTCCAGCTGCACCGCGCCCTCAAGATGATCGTGGACCCTGTGGAGCCACACGGCGAGATGAAGTTCCAGTGGGACCTCAACGCCTGGACCAAGAGCGCAGAGGCCTTCGGTGTGTCCTTGTCTTTCCCCTTGCTGCACTGTGCCACCGTCCAGGCCCCGTGCCTTATGTTTGTCTCGTTTCTGCAGGCAAGATTGTGGCAGAGCGTCCTGGCTCTAACTCCACAGGCCCTGCGCCCATGGCCCCTCCACGGGCTCCAGGGCCCCTGAGCAAGCAGGGCTCTGGCAGTAGCCAGGTGAGCAGGGGCGGGGCCCTAGAGGGAGGAGGTGGGTGTGCGGTCCCGGGGGACGCCTGACCACTGAGCTCCAACCTGCTTTGTCTGCAGCCTATGGAAGTACAGGAGGGCTATGGCTTCGGGTCAGGTGAGTGGGTCTGCTGCTGGGTGGGAGGCTCTAGTGCACTGGGTCCACCCACCCCCACCCACTGTCTTTCTCTGTCTCCTGAGTAGATGATCCTTATTCAAGTGCGGAGCCCCATGTGTCGGGCGTGAAACGGTGAGTGTGGTTGTCCTTCCATGGAGCCGGGGGGATGTAGGGACAGGGCTGTTCATGCCAAGCTGTACCCACAGGTCCCGCTCAGGTGAGGGCGAGGTGAGCGGCCTTATGCGCAAGGTGCCACGGGTGAGCCTTGAGCGCTTGGATCTTGACCTCACGGCTGACAGCCAGCCCCCAGTCTTCAAGGTCTTCCCAGGTAGCACCACCGAGGATTACAACCTGATTGTCATAGAGCGTGGGGCTGCAGCCGCTGCTGCTGGACAGCCTGGGACTGCGCCCCCTGGGGCCCCTGGTGCCCAGCCCCTGCCCGGCATGGCCATCGTCAAGGTGAGGCCCCTCCTCCGCCAAGACCATGGCTGCGAAATGAATGACGTCTGCTGCCTGGCTCTTGACGCTGCTGAGTTTCTCTCTCTTCCTTTCAGGAGGAAGAGACAGAGGCTGCCATTGGCGCCCCACCTGCTGCTCCCGAGGGTCCTGAGACCAAGCCTGTGCTGATGGCCTTGGCAGAGGGCCCTGGTGCTGAGGGTCCCCGTCTGGCCTCACCCAGTGGCAGCACCAGTTCAGGCCTGGAGGTGGTGGCTCCGGAGGGTACCTCAGCCCCAGCTGGTGGCCCAGGTGCTCTGGATGACAGTGCCACCATCTGCCGTGTCTGCCAGAAGCCAGGCGACCTGGTTATGTGCAACCAGTGCGAGTTCTGCTTCCACCTGGACTGCCACCTGCCTGCCCTGCAGGATGTGCCAGGGTATGAGGCTAGGCTCAGACAAGGGGCTCGGCTGTTCCTGTCCTGTGCTCGTCCTCATTCTTGAGGGGCTCGGCTGTGCCCGTCTGTGCCCGTCCTCATTCTTTTTTTCTAGGGAGGAGTGGAGCTGCTCACTCTGCCATGTGCTGCCTGACCTGAAGGAGGAAGATGGCAGCCTGAGCCTGGACGGTGGAGACAGCACTGGCGTGGTGGCCAAGCTCTCGCCAGCCAACCAGCAGGTGAGCGTAGGGGCCCATTCCCTTGGCTACCCAGCAGCTGTCCACCCCCGTCCCACCCCTGTCCCACGCCCGTGGCTCTGATGTCCGTTTCCATACCGTTCATAGAAGTGTGAGCGTGTCCTGCTGGCCCTGTTTTGCCATGAGCCCTGCCGGCCCTTGCACCAGCTGGCCACCGACTCTAGTTTCTCCCTGGTGAGTCCTGGGACTTGGGAGTAGGGCAGGGGCAGGGTTTGTCTGGCCTCACCTTCATCCTGTGGACTTCCCTGTAGGATCAGCCTGGTGGCACCTTGGACCTGACCCTGATCCGTGCCCGCCTCCAGGAGAAGTTGTCTCCCCCGTACAGCTCTCCTCAGGAGTTTGCCCAGGATGTGGGCCGAATGTTCAAGCAGTTCAACAAGCTGACAGAGGTGAGCCTGTGGGGAGAGGCTGGGAGCCGGGGGCTGGGGCTTTGGCGCCAGGTGATAGCTAGGACCCACTCTCTTGTCATCTCCCTGCCCAGGACAAGGCAGATGTGCAGTCCATCATCGGCCTGCAGCGCTTCTTTGAGACCCGCATGAATGAGGCCTTCGGCGACACCAAGTTCTCTGCTGTGCTGGTGGAGCCCCCGCCACTGAGCCTGCCTGGTGCCGGCCTGAGTGCCCAGGAGCTGTCCAGTGGCCCTGGTGATGGTCCTTGAAGCTGGGCCCCCCTGAGCCAGCTCAGCCTCTCTCTGTCCTTTCACCCCCTCCCCAAGTTCTACCCCTCTGGTGGCCTGGCTCCCATTCCTTGGTAGCCCCATTTCCCTAGCCCCTCACAATACGGTTTTTACTTGTGGATTTAATAAAAACTTCACGGGCTCCTCAGGCCGTGGTTGGTGGGCAGTGCCCCGGGCCTCGTCTCCGCAGGCATCTATACCTCACCAAGCCTAGATGGCCAAGGAGGGTGGGGGCGCACAGCCTCCAGTGTTCAGGGAGTAGGGAAGAGCGTCCCTCCTGGGCCCTCTGATGTGGACAGTGCCTTAGGTACGGGGCAGGGCACACAGGGAGGAGGCCGAGGCCGATTTACATGCTTGATCGTGGCCACTCTTCCTGGACTGGTAAAATCTGATGCCCCACAGGGAATGGGTGGCCTGAGGCTCCCACTGGGCCAAGCTGAGTTGCTCGCTGTCTCTGGCAGGCCTGAGATTCCAGGATTCTCTCCAGGGTATTATTAGGAGCCCCCCATCTTGGTGGAAGTGTCGAGGCCAAGGTTTTTGAGGCCTAGAAGGGGTGTTGGAGCTGGGCCCACCGCTGACCTTTGGCTCCCAAGCCGTGAACGTGGGTGGCCTCGGTGTGTCTACCCTTGCCCTCTGGTGTGTCTACCCTTGCCCTCCGTAGCCCGCACCGTAACTGATCTGACACTTGGCCTTTTGACAGCCCCTCACTAAGCCCTGAGTGACTCACCCCAGCCCAGCCTACATGAGGCTAGTCACAGAGGCCCAAGAACTAGTGTCTAATCACTTTTATTAGAGGAAGGGGGCAGTGGAAGTGAACATCCTTTGGCCCGCTGGGGCGACGGGGCAGTCAGTCCCTCCGCAGGTTCTTGAGCCGTTCCTCCAGGTCCGCGTCCGCATCAACCAGGGCTGAGGCCGAGGCTGCGGCCTCTGCTTTCTTCCCACCGGTGGCCACACTGAGGGAGCCTCCGGTGGAAGGGAGGTCTGTAGAGAGAGGCGAGTTAGAGCCCATGGAAAAGGGCACTGGGACAGGGAGTGACAGGGCTCAAACTGGGACACTCACTGGACAGCTCATCTGTCAGGCTCAAGCCCAGCTCATCCAGGACCTGGGACACGACAGCATCACTAGGGAAGAAGATGAAAACTAAGAATCAGGCACCTAGGAAGGTTCACTCCATCCCCACCCTCCCACCTGGTACGCCCGAACCTCTCTTCCTCATCATCCTCATCGCCCATGGCGTCGTCGATGGCGTCGTTCATCATCTCTTCCTTCATGTCCATGATCTCTGCCTGCCGCTCAAACTCCATCATGATCTTCTGGATCTGGGGCAACTTAAGCTGGAAGTAGGGGGAAGGGTGAGTCTGGTCCCTGAGGTGTGGGGGAGGGGTTTAGGGAGAGGCGTACCTGTCTGTTCATGGTGCCCATGGCCTTAGTGACACCCTTCATGGCTTGCGCCATTGAGTTGTTGGACTTGAGTGTCTGGATCTTGAGGGACACAGCCTGGATGTTGGCCCGCATCAGCACAAACTTGCGCACGTACCTCCGTGTGCGCACCAGGTCTTTTGCCATTATGCGCACAGCGTCCTGAGGAGGGAACAGTGGCAGGGAGCGGCGCTGGGACATGCTGGCTCCCATGTCTCTGTGCCTAACCCAGTAGTCACCCTTGTGCCTCTTGGGTCACTACCCCCCATGCTTCTCTGAAAGTCTCATTCTCTGGCCAGTAAGTGGAGAAAGGCTGGGCCATGTCTGCAGCCACGCCCTTGCCTTGTAAAACTCAGTCCTGAATTTCTATCCTCACCTCGCCACAGGCCTGATGGTTGTAAGGTAACCCAAAAGCTCAGCTTTTGACTTGCTCCCCAAACCTCTTCCTTGCCTTGCCCATCCCAAGAAATGGCACCTCGACCTGATTTCTCAGGCCAAAGCTCTTCCCTATCCAGGCTTTGCTCCCCACTGGTGCAGGAGGCTGTCTCCTCTCACTGGCCTGCAGGTCAGGTGTACTGGTCTCCTGTAGTAAACCCTTCAACTCATCAGCTCCCACAGCGGCCGGTGATTCCGAGTGGACTGGCCCACACCGGCTCTTGGCCCACCCATTTCATCACGTTTATTGCTTCATCTGCTTGACGTGCACTTTGCATCTTCTCAGGTTGTCTTTATTATTCGAGGCTCTGATCTCACCTCCTGATCGCTCTTCGCTCCATTTCCTTCAAAGCGCCTATCTGTTGGTATCATCCCACTTGTCCTACTTAACTGCAGTCACAGCAGTGCCTAACCCAGCAACAGCACCTAGCCCTGTGTTCCAGCCCCTGCCAGCCGAACTCACCATCTGCCCTTGCTTGGCCATCTTCTTGATGTCGGCAATGATCTTCTTCTCCTGGGTCTCTAGCTTCTGTCGCTCACGGTCCAGCTCTCGCATGGCACGGTTCAGAGCCCGCTGGTTCTGCCGCAGCAGCTCCTCCGGCGTCTTCCGGCGCCCAAACAACAGGTCCATGGCGGCAGAAGCCCGCCGGTGGGCCCGGGAAAAGTCTGAAGCCTATCTGTGGGGCAGCCTGGGGCCCAGAAAGGTGGCAAGAGGTAGAGCCAGGTCACAGCGTGTATGGGAGTGGGGGGACAAAGGCGGGGAGCGTGCAAACCGCGACGGGGTGACATAGAGGAGGCAGCAAGGAGAGGTGAGGACAGACGGCCACGAGGGCAGCCTGAAACATCGGGGTGCTCCAAGGATCCAAGTCTAGGCGGCCAGATCTGAAAGTCACCCACAGCGTACCCAACCTAGCCCCTCCATCACAGAGCCCCCACAGAGGTTCAGGGCGTCAGCCTTCTCCAGACCATGTTGTCGCTGATGGGCTGAGGCTGGAGCTGGTCGTGTGTGGGTGCGCTGGGGGCATTTGGAACCCTGAGTGCCAAAGTGGAGATCCTAACGGGAGGGCGGGGTCCATGGAAGCCCTGAGTGTTAAGCTAACAGGTAGAGATGGCATTCGGATTGGGCGGGGAGGCCTGAATGCTGAGGGAACTTGGGTGCAGAGAATACTGTTGGAAGTGTCAGGAACCCCTGTATCCCAAGACTGGATAATGGGCGTTGCGGCCGCCCAGTAACCCAGGCAAGGATCTGGAGTAGTCGGGGACTCCTGAATATCGAGGACGGGATGGTGGGCATTGGGGCGCTTTGTCCACCCAGGAGATTATGGGGCGTTGGGCGTCCTGCGCATTAAGCAAGGCGGCGTGGGGCACCCCAAGGGTGAGGCCCGGGTCCCAGGCAAGGGTGAGGCTCTTAACGTCCCGGCAGAGAGGCCCTTGTATTAGGCCGCCCACGCGCCCACCCGGGACCCAGCGGGGGCCACTCACCGGAGCTGGGACGGTGACTCGTTTCCGCTTCCGGGTTACAAGCCTCTCCTTCGGATCCCAGGCGTGACCACCAACGACAGCCCCTCGGTTCTGTCCCCTCTGCCGTCGCCGCCGTTTCCGGATTAAACGAACTGACGTCACACGCCCCGCCCGCACCCGGAATGCTGGGAGGCGGCAAGAACGCGCGTGCGCAAACGCTCGGAAACGGGCCTGAGTGCAGGCGCATGCGCACCACTTTCCGTTTCTCTGCGTCGGCCCGAGGGCGTGCCGCACGTTCGAGTCCCGCCCCAGGATGCCGTGCCACGCCCGGAGTCCCGGTACCCGTAGGGTCGATGCACCTGCCGACGCCTTCCCCCGCAGCCACCTCGGAGGTCCTGCGTCCCACCACGTCACCCACTAGCACCAGGCAGGGTTCTCTTCCACGGGCCCACCGTGGCAGGAAGGGTCAGAGGTGGAGATGGCGCTGACTTTCCTGAGCTGGTTCACCGACCAGAAAGCCAGGGGTGGCGGGATCCCACTCCTCCCTCATCCCAGAGTGGAAATCTTCCCACCAAGCCTGAGGATTGGGGCTTGATCTCCTACTTCCCCCAGCACTGGGCAGCCTGCTGAAGGGTGCCCTAATGCCACCTGGGCTGACATACCCCCCCACCTCTTGTCACAGGAGCCCTGGTGGACATCAGCTGCCCCTCCCTGCCCACAGAAGGAAGAGGCGGAGGCCATGCAGTAACATTCCCCTTTAATAGCCTGGTGGGACCTCCAGTGGTGGAGGGATGGGGTGGCGGGGCCCCGGCCACCCAGTCCCCTCGGCCACCCACCCGAGAGCTCAAGAGTGGGGGGCTGGATGGCACCCAGCGGGGGGCTAGAGAAGCCAATTCATTTCCCATCGCTGAGCGGGTCGGGGGAGACAGCGCCGACCTCAATCACATGGTGGTTAAAAAAAAATAACTAGGAGCGGGTGGCAGGGCAGGGAGGCAAGGCTAGGGCATGGGATTCCCCCCACCTGACGCCCCATGCTCCCCACCTGTGGCCCCCAATAAATATTTGCAGGGGACGCCGGGGCTGGTGGCCCTGGCAGGGGTGTGCGCGCCAACCCTATTTCAGGCAGCGCTCGAAGTAGGTGGAGCCGATGTAGCCACCCCGCATGGAGCGCTGCACGTTCTGCTCAAACAGCCGCCGGTTGTTCTGCAGGACCTCAGCGGCTTCCTTGTTCAGTGGGTCTTCGGGGTTGGGCTCCTGTGGCCAGTATGGGTAGGGGTCAACAGGCCAAAGGGGCAGAGGGCCAACCTCCCCAAAGCCTACCCACCCAACCCTACTCACCAAGAAGAGATACTGCAGGCCATAAATTATGGAGTTTATCGTAAGGACTGGCTTCCAGTCCTCTCTGTGGGCAAAGAACATCAGGATCAGGGGCTGGTGAGTAGACAGATACCGCTGGTCCTGCTGGGCATGTCAGGCCCAGGACACGGGACAGAGGGCATGTGAAAAGCTAAGGGGAGGGCTCAGGGCGGTACAGGCTAGAGAGAAAGTCAAGGTCTAGCCATAAGGAAGAAAACACAGAAATGAAGAGACCGAGGAACACAGACCACAAAGGGGAGGGAAGGGAAGGACATTGGTTCAGTGCAAGGCTGTGAGGGGGGCCTAGCAGGCAGGACTAGGGAAAGCAGTGGAGGGCCAGCACCCTCACCTGAGGATGTTGAGGCAGACGTTGCCCTCGAGGTCAATGTTGGGGTGATAGACCATCGTTTCACACTTCACCTTGGGGGGGTCGTGCGGGTAACCCTGGCCCACCTGGCTCCAGGAAGAGAGAGAGGAAGTGGACAGGCGCCCCAGCAATGCCTGGCTGTGGCCTCAGCTGTTGCATCCTCAGCCCAGGGAGCCACCCCTGCCTGCCTACCAGGGACTCACCTTAAAACTGAACACAAACTTCCCGCTCTTGTAAAAGCCCTGTGAGGGGGGAGAAAGCGTTAGGGTCCTATCCCGTAGGGCCTGGCAAGTGAACCAGGCCTCCCTACTCGAGAGGGGACCAGTCCCTGGCCTGTGCCTGGGATCCTTACCTCATCAGGACAAATAACCAGCTTGAAGTTGAGGAGGTCATCCGGATCTGAGAAACTGATGTCACACGTCTTGGGCAGGTTCAGCTCGTTTATGTCTGGATTGCACAGCAGAGAAAGGGGACAAAGAAGGGAGCGAGGAGGGTGCTCAGAGCAGGTACAGGTGCCAGGAGAGCCTCTGTGACCTTCCCCAGGGCGGTCCTGGGCTATGCCCCATATCCCCAACCTTCTCCCTACTCTTTCTCCTCCCCAGTCTCTAGGCAGGGTCTCCTAGATCCACGGCACACCCAAAACATGCATCTTCAATTGCAGCTGTGCCCTAGCTCTTGGTCCGGGATAGTAACTCTTCAGCTCCAAATATATGCCCCAACATCCGGGTGCCCTGACCCAGCTCCCAAATACCCCCACTCCCAACTGGCTCCCAAGAGCCTCTGAACTCCAAACCGCAGGATCCTCAGCCATGACCTCCACTTTCTAGTGGACCCTGCTAGTCCTCACTTGTCCACCTGAACTCAAGGACTCTGTCCCCCCCTACCCTAAATAATCCCCTCACTAATTGCCAGTATCCAGTGTCCCTCCTCTTTCCTCTCTGCTTACTTCCCTAAACCCAGGTTCCTATCTGACCCCTAGTCCTGTGAATCCCCAGCCCCACTCTTGCTGGCACCCACTCTCTCTCCCTCCTCCACCTGTCACCGCAAACCCTAAATTGCCATGGGACGTCCCCCAGGCCCCAGAACCTAACTCACGCCATCGGACTCTCGGATTCCCAGTGACTCAAGCACAAAACACGAAATCCTCGTCCACTACTATCCCCAATGTCCGGCTCCCACTATGCTCTCTGCCTGTCATCCAGATTCCCGTCTGTCCCCTAGAATCAGTCCCCGACCCCCCACCACTTCCCTCCACCGCCTGACTCTCAGATTCCTGGTCCCTAATACCAGACGCCTGGTTTTCCGAATATCCTAAGTGCCCCATCCTGTGCCCCTCTTCTCTGATCCCCGGTGGCTGCATTACCTCACCCCTGATCCCCCATCACCCCAATTCCAGGTTCTGACCTCCGACCCCCCACATCCCGACCCCCAATCTGACATCGCTGACCCCCGGCGAGCGCGCTACCCCACTCCAGACTCCCAGATCACCCCGCCCCCACCCCCCCGAACCCCCTACCCTTCTGGATCCGCAGCTGCGCCGCCGACGCCTTCTTGCTGCTGCCCTTGGTGCCGCCCGCCGACTCCTCCTCCTTCTTCTGCTGCTTCAGCGAGAACAGCTTGATCATCCTGCCGCCGCCGCCGCCGCTGCCGCCGCTGCGGGGCCCGGGACCCCGGCCACACGGCCGCCCGCCGCCGCCCGCGCCGCCTCCGCCACTCAGACCCGCCGCCGCGGCCTCCTCCGCTGCTGCCGCGGCCCGTCCGGCCTGCCGCGCCGCTCCGCGCCCACCGCGCGGCCCGCGTCGGCTCCCGTAGTCTGCTCCGGCCTGGCCCAGCACCTCGGGCCGACTCGGCAGTGCTCGGGCCGACTCGGCTCTTCTCGGGCCGACTCGGCCCCGCCCCCACCCGGCCGCTCCCTCCGCCCCCTCGACCGCTCGGGTCTCCGGCCCAGCTGGGGCTGCGGACGCGGGTTCCCTGGGCCGCGCCGCCTGCTTGCTCACTCGCTCCCTCTGCGAAGGGGCTGCGGTTCGAGGTGGAAGGAGGCAGCGGCGGCCGTATACTAGAGGAAGCTGGGCTTCCGCGGCAGCAGTGACTTCGGCACGGAGGTCCGCAACGGCCTCGGGCGCCCCACCACTTCGGATATTTCCGTCGCCTGTCCGCTTCGGCTCCGCCGACCCCCGTCTTGCGCTGTGCGCCTGCGCAGCCACCGCCGCCGTTCCCGCCCCGTGTTGCTCAGCGTTGGGCTTAGGATTCGGATTCTTTCGGCTGGGCTCGGGTATTTCCGCTTGTCCAGGCTTCTCTCGGTCACTTCCGGGGAAGCTCGCGTGTCGCAGACAGGAGGCGGTGCTGCCGCCATCTTTGAGCGGGGCAGATGCGGCTGCATCGCTCCATGGCGGGTCATTCCCATTTGGACTTGTGCAGACCGCGGCGGGGTGAGTCAAATGAGGTCGTCGCCCCGGAGGTCACGGACAGAGGCATGGTGATCGCGGAGAGTCAGAGCCCAGGGGGCGAGGCCAGGGGCGTTGCCAAGAGGATTGCAGGGTCGGGCACCCTCGTGTCTCATCGCAAACCAAACCACCTGTTCTCAAAGATTCTAGTTGCGGTAAACTAACAAAACGTATCGTGCCAGAGAGGGGTCAGCCCTACAGAGGGTTATGCAGTAGGACACTTGGGGGCGGGACCGCTCTTGGCGCGGGGCCCGATTTCCGGCGGGTGCGCGGGACGATCTTTCGCCGTCTGCACGGGCCGATGTGGGTGGGGCCAGCTCCTCCTCCAATCCCAGCTCAGCGGGCCTTGGAGGACGGTCCTGTGACTTCCGGCTGTCACCGCGGAAACCCTCTGGCTGGTGAGCTGTGCTGGTAGGGCTGGCCAGCGCGGGGGCGGGCAGGCGGGAGCGGCCGTGGCTCTGCTGCTCAGCTCTTCCGCGTCCGAGCGCGGCTCCCGTGGCACGTCCCCTGCCGTCATTGAGACGACGTGCCGTCGCCGCCCGGAGCATTGTGGGAGACGTATTCCCAGCCGTCCAGTTGGGGCCCCGTTGCGGTTGGGCATCCGTGCTCATGGGTTCCTTTCAGACGTCGACCGCTGCCCAGGCCCGTGATCGTCACTTCGGTGGAGTCGCCCTGACGTCCTCTCATCCCTAGCACCTTCTTCGACCGAACCCGGGGTCTACCTCAGTCCCCATCCTAACCTTAGGCAGGCAGTCGCCTTCACCTCATCGGATCTCGGTCTGGCGTTCATCCCGTCCCCGCCTCCTCGGAGGCTCTGCCCTGTGAGTGCTGGGTACTCTTGGCGTCCTCGGGCCCCGTGGACTGATTCCAGGTGAATTCGGTAACCGCCCGCCCTTTCGGCCTTTTCATTCTCAACGCCACCAACCCAGACGCCCCCTTCAGCCCTCCGGTTGTCCCAGCTTCACACTCCCAGCATCCTTTCTTGACTGTACGTGAGAGCTGAGTTCTGGAAAGGTGCAAGGGTGAGTATGGGGGCTCAAGCCTCACACAGCTCAGGTTTGGGGCTGACATGATTGCAATCATTCCAGCGTCCTCGGGCTTCAGTATTGGCTGGTCCTGGGACTCAGAGGGCCCTTCCAGACTCAAACTCCCTCTTCCTCTAGCTCTTTCTCTCCATTCTTAGCCATTCTGCTCTTGGTGATTATTTTTTTAAACTCTGTCTCTATGCGAGGGTTCATGACCACCATGCTGTTTCCAGCCAAAGTCTCAGGTGGTTCCTGGTCCATGTGTCCATCCTCGGGCCAGTTGCTGAGGCCGGTCAGCTTATAGGCCCAGCCAGGATAGGGTGTTGGTTCCTCAGAGAGGTGACGCTGGACTCGCGAGGCTTCTAACATAGTGGCTTCCCCACCGTGCAGGGGGGAAGACTCAACCATGCAAGAAATGCTGGGAAAAGGAGGACCTTTCTGGGTCTGGACCAGAGAGGGAGGGCTTGGCCAGATTGAAGCAGGGGGCTGTGTTGGAACTGGTGCAGCCGTGTCCTCCTTGTCACCCTTACAGCCACCCAAGTAGCAGAAGGGCACAGGTGTTTTGGGTGTCAAGGGTACCTGTAGCTCCCGGGCCTGCAGCCTCTGCAGAGGCTGCACAGGGCTTGGCATGTGCAAAAACCCCGAGGGAAGCTGGGGTCACAGCCTTGGAGGGGTGAGGCGGAACATGATGGGCGAGGAGGTGGAAGCGCACCTAGCCTCTGGGAGCTGACACTGGGAAGACAGTGTCCTCTGCAGAAAGGAGGGAGAAGGCAGGGAGGCTGAGTGCTGTGGACCTCTATGCCGGAGACGGGTGGCTGGGATCAGAACAATGCTGGGGAGTAGAGAGAAGCAACCAGATTCGCGGGGCTGGAGTTAGGGCGAGAGTAACTGGTGGATGTGGCATTGAGAAGCTGGGCTTGGGAGTGAACTCTGGGCTCAGGTACAGACGATCCAGGGACAGGCTGGCTGGGCATTGGCGTAGCTTCCCCTGGATGGCCAGGGCCTTGGGCTCTCCTCTGCTGGATTCCTCCTATGGCTCTGGCCAAGTGGAGCCAAATGGTCATTCTGTCCAAGCCCTGCCTACTGTACGGTAGCCCTTGGGTTCTCCTCCCCCAGTCACACGGCCAGCTGGCAGTGTGTCCCCGGCCAACTGCAGAAATGTTCTTTCATGGGTGGCTCTTACATCGCTCTTTCTGTTTCTCCTCGGAAGGCTGGCTCCGGCAGGTGGGTCTATGCACTTCTCGAGACTTCGGGTGTGGGGCTCTGGGCTGATGTCTCCATGTTGTTCGTGTTGTGTTTTTTCCTGTGTTGGAATTTCGTGTTTTTACGTAGTTGTATCTTCACAGCAGAGATGATCAAAGCGTGAGAGCATTCTTGTTCTCTGTTTCCGATTATAAAAATCACACAGGCGTGTAAAAAATAATCCATGTTACAGATTTATGAAGTTCCGGCAACATTCCTTTGGCCCGAGGCCACCAGCTACGTTGGTGTTCTAGGGCCTTTCCTGATCTGACTTGCCCGGGGGCCCAGCGAGCATCTTCCTCTCCTCCTTAATTTTGCAGATCCCAGACCAGAGTCATCAGAGTCCCCTCTGTGGTCAGAGAGGACAGCGAGGATTGTCACAGGGCCCAGGATACCCCGACTGTGCCACACACAGGAGTGCCTTGCACGGGGAGCCGCTGACTTTGCCAGATCTGGAAGCCTGAGTGGCCCTGGTCTTGGCTCGGGAGAGGGGTGTAGTGGAGGGGAGGGAGGAGGCAGGGGGCATGCCTTCTCCAGCATGGTGGTCGGAAGACAGGCTGGCGTGTCTTCTTTCCCCGATTCCAGGGACCCAGTCTTGTGGAGGTCGGGGTGACTCAAAGCAGCAGAGAAAAGTCTGTAGCTGCATCTCTGGGAGAAGCTTGGACACACAGGCCTCAAAGGGCTGTTCCCAGAACCTCCAGGCCAAGGGCAGGCTGCTGACACCTGTCCAGAGCGGGGTTAGGTCCTAGGCTAGACCCTGCTGCCTGGAGACCCCTTCTTTGGCACTGCCTTTCACCCCGTTTCTGGTACCCA
>NW_011889383.1:240773-242620 GCF_000151845.1 Pteropus vampyrus
TGTACGGTAGCCCTTGGGTTCTCCTCCCCCAGTCACACGGCCAGCTGGCAGTGTGTCCCCGGCCAACTGCAGAAATGTTCTTTCATGGGTGGCTCTTACATCGCTCTTTCTGTTTCTCCTCGGAAGGCTGGCTCCGGCAGGTGGGTCTATGCACTT
This sequence comes from Pteropus vampyrus, assembly GCF_000151845.1. Taxonomy (NCBI): domain Eukaryota; kingdom Metazoa; phylum Chordata; class Mammalia; order Chiroptera; family Pteropodidae; genus Pteropus; species Pteropus vampyrus. The sequence goes on from NW_011889383.1 coordinate 240,930, forward strand.
CTCGAGACTTCGGGTGTGGGGCTCTGGGCTGATGTCTCCATGCTGTTCGTGTTGTGTTTTTTCCTGTGTTGGAATTTCGTGTTTTTACGTAGTTGTATCTTCACAGCAGAGATGATCAAAGCGTGAGAGCATTCTTGTTCTCTGTTTCCGATTATAAAAATCACACAGGCGTGTAAAAAATAATCCATGTTACAGATTTATGAAGTTCCGGCAACATTCCTTTGGCCCGAGGCCACCAGCTACGTTGGTGTTCTAGGGCCTTTCCTGATCTGACTTGCCCGGGGGCCCAGCGAGCATCTTCCTCTCCTCCTTAATTTTGCAGATCCCAGACCAGAGTCATCAGAGTCCCCTCTGTGGTCAGAGAGGACAGCGAGGATTGTCACAGGGCCCAGGATACCCCGACTGTGCCACACACAGGAGTGCCTTGCACGGGGAGCCGCTGACTTTGCCAGATCTGGAAGCCCGAGTGGCCCTGGTCTTGGCTCGGGAGAGGGGTGTAGTGGAGGGGAGGGAGGAGGCAGGGGGCATGCCTTCTCCAGCATGGTGGTCGGAAGACAGGCTGGCGTGTCTTCTTTCCCCGATTCCAGGGACCCAGTCTTGTGGAGGTCGGGGTGACTCAAAGCAGCAGGGAAAAGTCTGTAGCTGCATCTCTGGGAGAAGCTTGGACACACAGGCCTCAAAGGGCTGTTCCCAGAACCTCCAGGCCAAGGGCAGGCTGCTGACACCTGTCCAGAGCGGGGTTAGGTCCTAGGCTAGACCCTGCTGCCTGGAGACCCCTTCTTTGGCACTGCCTTTCACCCCGTTTCTGGTACCCAGGCCACCCATTGGTGGAGTGTGGGGGGGGCTGAGTCAAGGGCCTGGGCAATGGGGTGGAAGGGGGAGCTAGCTAGGGCAAAGGAGGCAATGGCATAGGGAAAGGCTGGAGGTTTCCAGACACGCCAGCTCTCAAGCGCTGTACGCACACCAGCAGTACTTGTCTCCTGTCCCGTAAGCTGCTTCCAACTGTGTTTCCTGTGACGTGCCACTGAAAACACAGCTGTTGACCTCCCAGTGTATGTGTGCGGGGGTGTGCATGGCTCCGGGGTGGGAGAATGCAAACGACGAGGCCGGAAATGATCACTAGAGGGCGGGGGACTCGGGACCAGGCCTGTATAGACTTCTATCCCCAGACAGGCCAGGGTCGGGTTGGAAGGGGCCGCCATCCTCAGCACCTGCTGAGAGTAAATGTGAAAATGGGGAAAAGTCCTGAAAGAATGTGGATTTCCAGATAAAACCTGCCAGCTTTTACACCCTAGAAACATCTGCATAGGTTTAAAGTTTTACAGAAACACCTGCCCAGGCCAGCTCGGGCCTGCTGGGCACCCGTTCGCTACTTCTACTGCATCCTATGGTCTCGGCTGCCTGGAGAACTGGGCTAGTCCCAGTCCTTGCTTGGCAGTTGGCTTGGCGCCGATATGTGTGGGTCGAGACACCTTGGGCAAACGGTACGGGGGGGCACTCCACGGATGTGACAGGAGCTGCAAGGAGCCGCCTCTGCACGGCTCTCCTGGGCACCGCCGGTTGCGGAGGGACCCGCGCAGGCGGGGGAGGCACAGAGTGTGTGGAGACCGAGACCCAGGTTCCTTCTACTGTTTATTGAGCGCCTGCTGGGGCGCAGGCCTCACAACCACCCTGTGAGGTAGGTGTTCTGG
>NW_011889383.1:244460-256711 GCF_000151845.1 Pteropus vampyrus
GCACTGGCCAGGCTGGTGAGGACGGTTTCCACACATGCAAAGAAGGAGGTGGCATCAGAGGGACAGAGAGTGCATGCGGGCTGTGGGGCCCAGTCTTCAGGGAAACATGAGCATGGGTGCTCTGGCATGGCCACGGCACGTGTTGTCCCGGGCCTGAGTGACATCAAACGTGTGGCCGTACACCTAAGAAGAGCAGTGGCCCGCCACGATGTGAGCTCTCCCGCATCAGATGCTGGGTGACAGAGGAGGCGGAGCAAAGGTCTCCGAGAAGCAGGGGCGGGAGGAAGTTAAATCAGGCTGAGAGAGCAGCAGGGGCTTCAGTGGGTGACAGAAAATCCTTAGGTCGTGAAGTCACATAAATCGTACTGCATCAAAGGAAGTAACTCACGCACAAGGGAGACTTCAGAATTGAAAAACAAACCAAAAACCTGAGACACTCCAGAGGGAAAGGGCTAATTAATCTTCTAAGAGCTCCACTGAGCCAACAAGGCCAGCGACCTGACAGGTGTGGGCAAAGGATGCGAACGGGAAAGGAAATGTCACCAACACCTAAATCCCATAACATATGCTTTGTCTCCTCCCAATGACGAAACCGTCCATCAGACGTGCACTCGTCCACGGTTTCCACACCCTCACTGCAGGGCCCCACGCGTCTGTGCGTGCTGGCCGGCGAACGTAAACGGGAAGCCAGTGAAGCAAAATACATCAAAATGGCAGATTTCTCATACTTTGACTCAGCGTTTCTTTTAGGTGTTTCTCAAACAATTGTGCCCCCCCAGCCCGTGCGAAATGACCTGCGTTCGCGGTTTCTCGGTTCAGCCCTGAAAAGCAACCCGAAGCAACGGCAGCGGGAGCCTGGATGTGTGCACAGTGGGGCCTCTACGCAGCTGTCCGAAGACCAGAACGCGCACCGCACAGAAGGTGTCGGGTGGGCCAGGGTGAAGATTAAGCACCCATCTGTGTTCCAAAGAAGAAAAATGAGTATGCATTGGAATTCGTGTCTGCCCTACCATGCACAGAATCCTAGAAGGAGACACAAGAAACCGGGAACGTCGGCCGCTGGGGAACGGGCCTGTGACACAGGCAGCGGAGGGGCATTCCACTGTGTACGCCCCGTGCCTTTTGAATCTTCTAGCGCGTGAAAGCTTTAGCTACTGGAAATGTTCTCATGATAAAAACACTGGCTACATAGAAAGTGTCCACCTGAGGGGCAGGCAGGAGACCCGATGCGGGGACCAAGGTGGCGGAGGGGCACTGCTGAAGATGCGAGTGCAGTCTGAGGAGGAAATGGGACTGCAAAGAAGAAGGCCACCAAGGAGCTACTGCTGAGGCTGCAGAAAGCCCAGAGGCTGGGCTTGTGTACTCAGAGAAGCAGCCTCAAGCTCGAGGGACTGGTCAGTTGCATGCGCCAGACCCTGCGCTCAGCTCCAACACACAGAACCCAAGAAGGGATAGTGGTGAGGTTTGGGGACAGAGCCTGGAACAGCGAGCTCTACAGCGCAGGACTGTGGAGGCCTAGGGACTGAGGCTGGGGGTTGAGGGTGTGGGGCGGCTCAGCCTGGGTACCCATGGACCTAGACGGGAATAAGCTGCCTGCTTCTGGCTGAAATGCACTCGATGGCCTGGGGCCCAGGTGATCCTCCTACTTCAGGGCTTTGATGGGCACTGTGATAACCCCCCATCTAAGATAATGCTTAGGGTGGGGCCTAAAAACGGCTCCTAGAGCTCTGCCGGGTAGGCTGTCCACACTGCCACCAGTGACAGAACGCAGGGCCAAGGAAGCCGACTCAACCAAGCAGTCTGGGAAGGGCACTGAAGTGTTTCTAGGTCCTCAAAGGAGGGACCAGCATCCGTGAAACCAAGGACATTATGGAAAAGGAATGAGTTAGGATCCTTATCGATAACAAACAGCAAATGGGGGACTTCTGGGAAACAGTGGCATCTATTTAAATTTGTTCCACCCTGAAACAACAGTAAAGGTCTCCCCCCCCTCTGCTTTTTTTTTGTCTTTTTAAGGCATAACATCCACAAAGATGAAGAAAACAGGAAAGGAGATGAATCGGCCTTGACATTTTCTATTCTGGAAAGCAGGTGAGTAAATGGTGGCTAGCGGACTGGAAAAGAATATGAAGTCGGCAGTGAGAAAAACTGGAAAAAATCAACTTCTTTCATCCCAAAGAAGCCTCGAAGAGCTGAGGAGTTGGAGGCACCAGATCCCTTTAGCCGGGTAGGTGAAGGGGTAGGGGCACCACGCAGGGGGAGGCAGTTTTAGAAGCAGAAGCTGGGCGGGGCTCTGTACCAAACAGCCCTGGGCTCTGTCTGCACATAATTCTGAGCACGCGGCGGGCACTACTGTGGCTCTGACTCCTGGATCTCTTTTCCCGCACTGGCAAAAGGCTGAGTAGAGGGTGTGAGACCATACTGAGGACGTTGAGAGATTAAGTGAAGTCACATTGTCTGCCGAGACGCCAGCCTCTCCTGGGATGCTGGCAAGAGCCTGGAAGTGCCTTCTTGGAGGAAGGACCTAAAGATGCTCACAGCAAGGGGTGCCCCCAGCAGCCCAGCCAGGTTGCCCTACAGATCCTTCAGCAGCATCCACTGTCACTCCACACACCTGTGCATGTCCCCCAAAGTGCGGGTCTCCTTGGAGACTGAACCCCCCATCCTTCGCAGCTCCACACTCACCTGCTCCGAGCCACTGGATTTGTGGTCTCCCGTCTTACACATAAGCAGACCACTCAGAGGGAATAGAGACCACAGTGGGAGAAGAAAACTTAAAAAAAAAAAGGTCTCGGTATTCTCCGAGAAATAAGGAAAAACGTCACAATGGTGAAAACAAAAGGAAGTGGCTATAAAAATGAACATTCAGGGAATGAAAACACTCTTGGGAATGAATAAAGCTATGTTAGCAGATATGACAATGTCACCAGAAGGGCTAGAAAGTATAACTGAAGAAACATTCTGGAAAATAGAGTAGAAAGAAAGAGATGGAAGATGGGAGTGAAATGATGCCATTAGAGGACCTGTCCCGGAGGCCACAAGCAAAGGACAGGAATTTCGCTTATTCCAGAAATAAGCGAAACGGCGGAGCCAGTTCCCCACGACTGAAACGTGAGTTTCAAATGGAAAGGGCTCACGAATAACGCAATAAAAAACGTTTGAGACTGAGTTAATAAAAAGAATTCTTCACCTAGCTGAACTTCAGTCTAATGCTGAAGGTTAGACATGCGCTACATCCCACGCCAGTGCTCACAGGAACGTGTGCCAGACCAAAGGAGGAAACCAAGAAAGGGGACCCGGGGCCTGGATGACGGGTCTCGGGGCCATCTGCGACGCCAAGGCTGGGAGGTGTGGGAATGGGGAACACAGGCCCCCCGCTTGGGAGGTTTCATTAGGCAGAGGCAGCTGAAGGGGCATGAAATCAGTGGAGGGGTTGGCTTTTGAGGGCAGGAGATGATGAAGCAGGCTGACACTACAGGGGGACAGTCCAGGGAGCGGGGCCAGGAGTGCGAAGGGCAGATGTGGCACTGTTGACAGAGCCCCCACCCCACCATGCCACCTTACCTCGGGAGAAGATGCCTCCAGCTTCCTCTTGCCACAGGGCCCCAGGGTGTTCCCTCCACGAAGGCCCCTCAGGCCCAGTCTCGCTGTGGGGCGAGGCCCGGTCCAGTGCCGTCCCACAGCTCTGAAACCACAGTGGCCACTGCTCATCTCTCCCCTGCTCGGTCCAGGTAGGGACCCCCCCGACCCCCTCCCGCGAAGGCTCCTGGGGCAAGGAGCAGCGCCCAGCCTGCGTGGGGCTCACCTGGGCCTCCTCAGGCAGGAGAGTGGAAGTGGCCTCCTGGGGGTTGGCTAGAGGCCCAGAATCCAGAAATTCTGGAGAGGAAGGGTGGAGTCAGGCAGCCCAAAGTTATTGCCACCCCGCTGCCCTCCTCCGTGGTGTGTCAGGTGGTGGGATCCCGGTAGGGTGACAGCTGGGTGCAGGCTTGGGGCTGAGCATGGCAGGGTAGCTCCAAGAGCCCAGCTCGGGTGGAGCAAAGCAGGGCCCCCTGGAAGGCCATGCGAGTTGCTGCAGCAGGACCTGGCAGGCTCCGACCTGTGCCCTGTACCTGTGCATGAGCCCTGGCAGGTGGCCAGTGAAGGCAGGGGAGAGGCGCTGCACAAGAGTCCACACAGGAGTGGCGAAGAGTGTGAGGGGTCAGCTCTGGCCCTGCCTGGGAGGCGTATGAGGGAGGGGCCTGTTCCCCAGCACTTCAGGGTCCTCCCTCAGCCGCACCCACCCATCTGCCAGCCTGCTGTCTGCTCCCCAGTGACCACCTGATATCCCCCAATGGAACCCCCAACAGCCCGTTCCGAGCCAGGAGAGAGCGTGGGAACACAGCTGTGAGAGTTCGGCACGTGAGAAGCACTGACGGCCACTGGCTGAGTGGGTTGTGGGGGCCACCAGGGCACGGCAATGGTTCCATCCAGGTGACCGGCCCAGTGGTCTTCAAGCTGTCAGCCAAGGTTCCCACGGTCCATCTAATTAGGTCTTGGGCCCTGCCCACCTTGCCTGTCCTCACCTGGGTCCTCTGTAACCTCGGGCTCCTCTTTCACCCGAAGGCTCAGCGGTGACTTCCGTGTGCCCCCAGGGGGCGTCTCAGGCCCAGGTTCTGTAGTCCGAGGCTTGGTTTGAGGGAGGGGCTGGAAGTCGGAGGGCTCCATCTTCTCTGACAGCACCTCCTGGCCCTGCACCTGGACTGTGACCTGGGGAGGTACCCCCTCTCCATCAAGGGCCCAGGCAGGGAGTTGGGCTGGGCATTCACCCCATCACGGGACTCCAGTGGTCCTGACTAGGTCCACCAAGGACCCACCTTCCAGGGACTGAGCAGGGAGTAAAGGGGCCACTTGTAGTTGCTTTCCTGCCGCGGATATCCATGGCTGCCCAGTGGTCTCCCCCACTCCACCTTGCATTCCTTCCCATGTCAGTGACCCCAGGTGATGTAGGAATGGGCCGGTGAAGCTGAACCTGGAATCCCGTCTCCCATGCAGAGGGTCTGCTGCAGGTGACCACTTCCCGACCCACAAGGGACAGGTGTCTCGCTGAGCATGGCACCCCGTTCCAGCCCTGACCCTGGCTCAGGGCCACTGACTCACCCATCTCCGGGGCCCTCCTGGCTCCCTACGCAGCCCCTCGACTAGGGTGACGGCCTCCTCAGGGCTGCCTGGCCGCTGTCCCCGCACGCGGGCCTGGATCTCAGGGGGCAGCGCGCCCAGGAACTGCTCCAGCACCAGCAGCTCCAGCATCTGCTCCTTGGAGTGCACCTCGGGCCGCAGCCACTGGTGGCACAGCTTACGGAGCTGGGCCAGGGCCTCTCGGGGACCTCCTGCGTCCTCATAGCGGAAATGCCAGAAACATTGGCGTGCAGCCTCCGGACCAGGATTCCACGGGGCAGCCTCCTCCTCCTCTTCCTCCTCCTCCTCCTCCTCAGAGTCCTCCAGCTTCACCATGACAGGTCTCTTGTCTTCTGGGGGCGCGTGGCCTGGGGAGCCCAGTGCTGTGGGCCTCATCGGAAATACCAGACTCCGAGGCTAGTGTCTGCCCCTGGGGAGGAATGGGATGGGGCCGCTACAGTGAGAACAAGTGGTGGCAAACGCCTCTCGAGTGCCTGCTGTACGTCCGACTGTTCCCTCCTCAGACGAGGACAGGCAGATGAGGACACTGAAGCACAGAAAGGTGATCACATGCCAAGGACCTGTGGGTCCAGTAAACCCTCGAGCCACCTGTTCCTGGTCTCTCTGGCTGGGCCTGCGCAGTCTCTGGTAGCCCTCCGCTCCAAAGACTTCTTAGGCCTAGAAGTCACCTCTTCTCTCTCCTAAATCCTGCTCTTTCTCTACATGCACCACCTCATCCCTGCAATGGGTGGGTGACGCCTACAACACCCCGCCCCGCCTGGGCATCAGCGCCACTACGACCACCTGTGCAAGCCCATCTTCGCACCATCCACCCTACCATCCGGTTTCAGACCACTCTCCTGCCATCTTGGTTCCACAGGGCAGTCTCTCTCCACCTGTCTCCCCAACCTGTGCAGTCACCTGTGTGGCTGACTCAGCCCCAAGATGGCACCCTCCTCCAATTCAGCCCTATCCTCTGAGTCCAATTTTTCACACCATGCGATGCCCCATCCTCTCAGTTTCCTGATCGAGGCTGACCGAGGTGATCGGGTAGCTTCCAGGGGGCCCACCAAGGGCCTCAGACACTGGACCGGGAGCCTGCCAGCAAGGTCGAAGATTCTGATCTCGCCTATCTGCCACATGACCTCGCTGTGCCTCTGCGAACCCTGGTTTCCTCATCTACAAATGGAGAACGGCCATCACGCCCACCTCACATTGCTGCTCCTGCAGCTGGGGGTTAAACACAAGCTTGCTTAAAAACCTAAGTTTATTAAAGGGGTGCATTCGATTTCGAGGGCTGCCTGATCCCGTGAGCCAAATCTTTGCTCTTCAAGGTCAAACTGAAACCCTGGGAGAAAGTTGGGCCATCGCCAAGCCGGCTGGTCCCTCCGGAGGTTCCCGAACTACATTTACCACAAGCCCAGGAGGGCAACTTCCGCTTTAGTGAGCACGCCCCCCAGCCCGCGGTCCCGGTGCCGCCATGGCAACCGGAGGCGGGACGCCCAGAGCCCGTCGTTGAGGCAGTGCTCAGTAATTGACGGCCCTTGCGCGACAGCGCTAGACCTGCCTGCAGGTAGTACCCAGGTCCCTGCCTTGCACTCCCAGTCCCACAGGGCAGCCGGAATCCACGACCCGCAGCAGCCACCCCGGTCCCCGCCCCCCGCCCAAAGCCTTCTCGTTTGAGAAGCCCCCGCCCTCACCTCCGCGCTCAGCGGGCCGCTCCCGCGCTCCTGAGCATGCGCACTGGCCGATTTCCCCTCCCCGGCCGGACCATGTCTCCCGGGATGCTCTAGCCCTTCCCCCACCCTCGCCTGTTTCCACCCTCCTGTCCTTGTTCCGCGGGATAACGTTGTTCCCAACGATCAGATCACACTCCCGGCCGCCTCTTCCCGCGCTCCCCGCCTAAGATCCAGGCGTCCGGGTTCCGTCGAAGTGCGCAAGCTTCTCAGGGGGGAATGGACCGCAGCGCTGCCTTCCCAACCGCGCATGCCTCCCACCACCTTTCCCTCAGTTCTATACGGGCCTTCCAGGGATTAGCAGGGCTCTGCACCAATCGCGGCCCTCGATAGGACGCCGTCAGTCCGGGCCTCCATGGCAACCCCCTGCGGAGGTTGGGGGGTGTCACCTCCACCGCCCGCCCGGACCGCAAAATGGAGAGGCTAGGTTAAGGGTTTACTGGGAAGTGTAGTCGGCGGAGTCCTCCGTGCGCGCGTGCGCGGCGCGACGACGGTCCTTTGTGCTGGTGGGCTGCGTGGGGTGCGTGGGGTGTGTGTGTGTGTGTGTGTGTGTGTGCGTGTGTGCGCGCGCGTGTCTCCATGGTAACCAGTTGGACGGACTTGCAGGTCTCCAGGGCAACTCGGGGACTCGGCGGGTGTCGGAAAAGCGATGGGAATGTGGGATGAGGGCGCGAGGAAGGGACTGGGCCAGAGATAGGGTGGAGGCGGGGAGAGAGAGAGAGACAGAGAGGCAGAGAGACACGGATAGACAGACACAGACAGACGCAGAGACTCGGGGGGCAGGGAGAGACCCAGAGCTTGCGAGGGTAGAAATTCAAGTGAACAGGCGTAAAGGAGGACAGAGAGGGATTTCTACTCCACGACCTAAGGAGTGTGATAAGAAGCCAGCAGGTCGGGGAGTCGCGCCTGGGGAGATCGGTATGACAGGAACGTTCGCAACAGGGACGGAGGTTAGGAAGGGATGGGGGTGGAAGGAGGAACGAAGAGGGAGAGAGAGGGAGAACGGACTCACAAAGACAAGTGCAGACATCGAGAACCAGGGGACCAATATACAGAGTTCATAGGCGAGAGGAAGGAAAGGGACAGAAATCAGACACAGTAAGATGGACTGAGTTTTCAGAGACCGAGAGAAGGCGGCAGCATGAAGAGAAAGCATTAGAGGGAGACTTGGTAGGAAAACTTATCCAAAAACTGGATCATAAGACAAAGGTGACGGGGGGGGGGGCCCGCCTGACTCCCCAGGCGAAGCGACTCTTTCAACCATTTCGATCAGAGTCCATGTACTGTATTTAGATGCTAACTCGTAAAAGGTCGATAGGTTGCAAACGCTTTCTGTCCACTACAAAGAGTACCTCAAGGATTAGAGTTGTGTCACCCTGCAGGACACTGAGCAGGACATCGAAACGTCCCGGCCGCCCAACTGCCTGTCAGGGCACTAATGTGACTCTGTGTTTTTCTTTCAGTGTTCCTTCTTTCCTTCCCCCTCTCTGTTCCTTCTCTCTCATCTTCCTGGAACCGCCTGTTACCTTAGTTCCCTCCGTGAGGTAAATCCATCTTTGAGACGAGGTCCCTAAGTTTGTTTTTAACGTTTTCGAAAATGGTGTGTTGACAGTCTGAAGGGAACCCGTTCCCTGGGATGGGAGACAGAAAGGGAGAAAGAAGTAGGCAGGACGATGGACAGAAATTGCGACGAGAAAGTCAGCCTCAGGCAGCGACAGTCTCGGGCGCCCTCTCTTGGACTCCGTGTGCAGCCGCCTCTTGGCCGAACTACATTTCCCGGCATCCCGAGCGCCCAGAGTGCCGTGGGAGGTGCGCCCCCCACGGCCTCCTCCAATCGCAGCCGTCGCCGGAAAGCCTTCCGCCTCCGCCGACAAGATGGAGGCTGGGCTCAGCCGCCGTCGGGGAGCGGCACCGTAAGGACATAGGGAAGGGCCGCAGTCTCACCGGCCCAGCTGAAGCAGCCGGCCCGCGTCGCGGCCTGGAGGTGAGGGCGGTCAGCCGCGCGCAGGCCGGGCTCCGGGAGCGAGGGTGGCCTTTCATGCGGCTCGTGTAGCGAGGTAGGGAACGGAGAGGCCGCTGCGCGCACGCTCCAGGACGCGCACCACTGGTCCAATCGGAGCCTTCGGCGGCCCCGCGGCCTTCTGGGAAGTGTAGTCTTGAGAAACGAGTCCTGTCTTCCGAGACGTGTGCGGCGAGTCTTCCCTGGCGGCAGGCCTGGGGACGTTGTCTCTAAAGCGGAAGGGAGGGACTAAAAGAATGAACGGGTGAATTTAAAATTGTGGTTGAGCAGGCGAAGGCGTGGGTGTCGGAGAGAGGAAGACGGACGCTAGTGGTCCAGGCAAGAGCCTTCCCATGCGCACCTACCTTTTCCTGCCTCCCTGGCTTGAGCAAGGCCCTGTGGGCTGTGCCACCTAATTTCAAGTCAGGTGGAGCCCATGGGTCCCTTAAGGTACTCGTCCTCGGTGTCATAGACTCTCCAAAAGCCCTGACCTGTCAGGCATTTATCCTTGCGTTTTACATGCACTCCTTCATAAAAAAGTTTACCGTTTCGATCAGCTGTTTTTATATTGTTCAAAATGCAAAAGAGAAGGTGAGAAGCATGTCCTACTACCGCACCTTCTTCTGAGTGAAATCTTTAGCCTCTTACACAGACCCTGCGATTACATTTAAGGCCCATTCAGATGATCTCCCCACCTCAGGTTTATTAACTCAGTCATGCCCACGATGTCTCTCTTGTCATGTAAAGTACTTTAATCATAGGTTTCTGGGATTAGGTTGTGGACCTCTTTAGGATATGTCCTTATTCAGCTTCCCACACTGATGCCTGAGATTTCCGAGTGAGAAGCATGGAGCTGGGTAGTTCGTCTGTCCATCTGGGTCTGGGAGGTGAGTCAGGGTTTCTAGATGCTCTTGGCTTCCCCTTGTGGTTGCAGAAGGATTGCTGGGGGAAAAAGAGTGAGGTCTCATCTCTCTTTTGATCTCATGAGCTAAAATTAAGTGACATGCTCTTCTAGATGCAAAGAATCCTTGGAAGAGGGCAGTGCTTTTAAGCAGAGGGAAAGAAGGGACTGGGCGTGCCTCTGATCAGGGCCCAGTGCTCTGTGTCAGCATGGGAGGGCTGGGCAGTGGTTGGGACTTCCACGTGCTCACATGTTAATGCCTATATGTCCCCCTGTTACAGAGAGGCCAAGAGGCTGCCATCATGGGAACAGTGGTTGCTGCTGTGGAGGGGCTGGGGGTAGAGGGCTCGTCGAGGTGCATGGCACGAAGAGGCGGAATAAAGACAACCCCCCGAGTGCAGGCGTCGGGAAAGGCCCCCCTTGGCGGGATTGGCCTCCGCCACAGTGCCAAGCGGGACCGGAAGTCCATCACCCTCCATGTAAAGTTGGAGGTGCTTCGGAGGTTTGAGGAGGGTGAGAAGCTGACACAGATCGCCCGGGCTCTGGGGCTGGCCACCTCCACCGTTGCCTCGATCCGCGTCAACAAGGACAAGATCCGGGCCAATTCTCAGGCAGCGACACCTGTCAGTGCCAAGCAGCTGACCCGCTGCCGGGGTGTGGTGATGGGCCACATGGAACGCCTGCTGAGCCTTTGGATCGAGGAGCAGAAGCGGCGACACCTGCCGGTCAGCACGCTGCTCATCCAGGACAAGGCGCGTCGCCTCTTTGCACAGCTGCAGCACGAGCACGGCGATGCCACCCAGGCTGACACCTTTGGGGCGAGCAACGGCTGGTTTGCCCGTTTCAAGGCACGCCACAATGTGCTGTTGACGGACGAGCCGGCTGTGGCTGACGCCCAGGCTGCTGCCGGCTACCCCTCAGTGCTACGCACCATTCTGGAGGAGGGCTGCTACTCAGCACGCCAAGTCTTCAACGTGGACGAGACGGGCCTGTTCTGGAAGCGGCTGCCCGAGCGCATGCTGCTGGCACTGGAAGGGGCAGCCAGGCCTGGGCCTAAGGCCCCTAAGGACCACCTGACCCTGCTGCTCGGTGGCAACGCAGCTGGTGACTTCAAGCTGAAGCCACTGCTGGTATACCCCTCGGAGAACCCACGCGCCCTCAAGGGCTGCTCTAAGGCCAGCCTGCCTGTGGTTTGGCGCTCCAACCGCAATGACTGGCTGACGCCTAGCATCTTCCAGGAGTGGTTTACTGGCTGCTTCTGCCCTGCCGTAGAGAGCTACTGCGCCAGCCACGGCCTCCCCCACCGCGCCCTGCTGCTCCTGGATGGTGCTCCCTGCCACCCTGCCCACCTGGGGAGCCTCTCGGCCCACGTGCGTGTTGAGTTCCTGCCCAAGAACACATCGGCCCTGATCCAGCCCATGAACCAGGGCATCATCGCTGCCTTCAAGGCTCATTACCTGCGCCTCACGCTTAGCCAGCTGGTCCAGGAGACAGCTGGTGAAGACCGGCCCTCCATGCGGGAGTTCTGGCGTAGCTATACGGTCATGACTGCAGTGGACAACATCGCCCAGGCCTGGGCAGAGCTGCAGCCCGCCACCATGAACAGTGCCTGGAGAAAGCTCTGGCCTGAGTGTGTGCCCGCCGGCACTTCTGAGCCCGACGCTGTGCCCCAGCTCCACCGCAGCATTGTGGCGCTAGCCAGCCATGTGGGCCTTGGGGAAGTGGCTGAGGCCGATGTTACCCACCTGCTGCAGGCCCATGTGGAGCCCTCGCCCCGTGGAAACCCCCAGGATGCAGAGGATGGGCAGGCCAGCAGCTCTGGGTTGTCTTGGGAGGCAGGGAAAGGCCCGGCCTCCGAAGGACCAGAACTGGATCTTGCTGAGGCTGTGGCGAGTGTGGGGGCTGAGGAAGCTGGTGTGGGTTCACTGAGCCCTGAGCGCCTGACCCAGGCCCTGGCCCACTTCAACGCTGGCCTGCGGGTCCTCACAGAGAACGATCCGAACCGGGAGCGCAGCTTGTGGGTGTCTCGGGGTGTCCACTGCGCCCTCGCCCGCCTCCGGGAGCTGCACCGGGAAAGGAAGCGACAGGCCCGGGCAGCCGCATCCTCAGGAAGCCCCGTGGTGGTGGCGACAGGAGAATTGACAGGGAGCCTGCGCTTGCCACAGGTGGGGCCAGCAGAGGGTGGGCGAGTGGTTAAAGGCTCAGACCCTGAAGGACAGACGTCTGCAACTGTCTTGCATGATTTGGGGCTTGGGCCTGACCTCAGATGAGCCCAGTTTGATGACATTTAGTTTCTGGAGCACAGACACTGCCACGTCTTCCCCGTGGTTCACATACCTGACGCCCTGCAGTTTTTGTACCGTGATACACACATACCCCCAGGCTAGGAGAACAGGAGGGTGTTCTCTGACTGGCAGATGAGCTGCAGGACCCGTGACAAGAGACACACCTTATAGCACCA
>NW_011889383.1:257926-259586 GCF_000151845.1 Pteropus vampyrus
GTTTGATGACATTTAGTTTCTGGAGCACAGACACTGCCACGTCTTCCCCGTGGTTCACATACCTGACGCCCTGCAGTTTTTGTACCGTGATACACACATACCCCCAGGCTAGGAGAACAGGAGGGTGTTCTCTGACTGGCAGATGAGCTGCAGGACCCGTGACAAGAGACACACCTTATAGCACCACGGTGGCCCAGCACAACCCACCAGGATGGTCTTCCTTTTGGTTAGGGGCCAAGGCCAGCCCTGGCCTCTCCCCGCACCATTGTGGTGACCATTCGCCAGCCCTGGCCTCTCCCCGCACCATTGTGGTGACCCGTCCTAGCCAACTTTAGATGTGGGTTTCCAGATCTTGGCATTTCCTCCCTTCCCATGCTAGCCTCACCCGCTCTGGCTTCCATGGCCTCTGTGATACCAGGTCTCTGGTTCCCTCCCTGCACCCAACCCCATGGGCATGTGTTGGCCCACTGTGGCTTTTGATACCAGGGGTCCCTTCCTTGGTTTGGAGATATTTTCTTCCCTAGGTTTCTATGGCACGGTTGTCTTGGCAACCCTCCATCTTCCGATGCTGTGTCTTTTGTGACACCGATGGTCTCCCGGGTCTAGAGCCCTTTGGGAAATCTCGTCCATTCCTAAGGCCTCAGTGGCCACCTGAGGATCTGCTCCCGGTGCACTAGCTGCAGCCCAGCCTCTTCCTGAGGTTAGACCCATAGCTCTGACTGCGATGGGTGAGCCTTACAGACAGTCTCATTATCTCCTCTCATTCCACCTTGCTCTCCTGCCCCCCAAACTAACAGCCGGCACTTTGCATGTCTGCTCTGCAGACACACCACGTGGGCCGCCAGGACACTGTCAGCAAGGGAAGGTGTTCTGATGCTCTAGCTGCATGAGCCACAGGTGGTGAGACAGGGATGTGTGGCCTCTTGGGTTCTGTTCAGTGCAGGTACCTGCATGTGTCTGTGCACACGCGCACACAGACACACGAAGAAATAAAGATGGCGGAAAGGGTTTCTGCCACTTCTGTCCCCGCTAACACTTGCAGTGATGGGCCTGCTCTCAGCACGTGACAGGGGCGGAGAATCATAATTGGAAAAAGTTCAAAACCGAACACTTGAAAAGTGACATTTATTAAAACTGGTGGGATGAAGCTCCATCAGTATTTAGAGAAAAATTTGTACCCTTAGGGTAAATGGCAGAAGAAAATGCTTAAAAAAATCCAAGCACAAGAGCTTAGAAAAAGATGATAAAATAAAACCGGATGAAAGGAGAGGGAAGCGGTGAGGAAGAATCTGCAAAACAAAACGAAATATCACAATAGAGAATTGACAAAGGCAGAAATCGGTCCTTTCAAGACCACGCGAACGAACCTCTCGAGGCTGATGAAGGAAAAAAGAAAAAGGCAAAAGTAACGAACATCGGAAATGAAAAAATGCCGAAGACATCAAAAGTTCTGGCTCATGGGAGGGACCCAGGGGTGACATGGAGCCCAGGGCATGACCCCAGCTCCTCGCTTGGGAGTGCTCCCACAGGGGCACTTGAGGACATCAGCCTCCTGGAACAGTAGACTCAGCCATCGGTCCTCAGGGGGACTGGGGGACAAACGGGGCCGAGGAGGGCAGAGTCAGGGCCCATTCAGAGCGGGAGCCGGAGCTGACCAGAG
>NW_011889383.1:260726-261060 GCF_000151845.1 Pteropus vampyrus
CTGTGAGTGTTCCCAGGACTCAGGTCAGGGCTGGGTTGGGGGTCGATTTGGGTCCCCCAGCAGATATGCTCAGGGCTCGCATCTGGGGGTACCAAAGCTTCATTCCTGTGGTTCCAGATGGCACCCAGCCCTGCCTGGTGTCAGCTCCAGCTGGGCTGCGTGGGCTGAGGGAGCTGGTAACGAGGACAGTGTGAGGGTGGATGCCGAAGGCGGGGACTGTGACCCCCAACAGCTGGAAACGGGGGTGAGTTGTCACTAGAATAACCTGTGTTAAGCAACTTATCCTGACTTCTGACTTCCACTGTGCGTGTATGTCTGTTTGTCTGTGTTTTTA
>NW_011889383.1:261110-263779 GCF_000151845.1 Pteropus vampyrus
TTGTCACTAGAATAACCTGTGTTAAGCAACTTATCCTGACTTCTGACTTCCACTGTGCGTGTATGTCTGTTTGTCTGTGTTTTTATATCTATTTCTTTATTTTTCTCAGATCTTGATATGTATCTCCCGTATCTTCAGTCTGGATCACTATACAGCCTTTTATGTAGCTGTGTCTTTTCCTGCATCATTTCCAAATTTGTTATTTCTTGAAGCTACAATTTTCAGAAACTTGAGGCCATGGGGAACATCGTCACTCATCGTTTACTTAGGGCATCTGTACACATTCCTGCCCCTTCTCCCCACATGTATTATCACTGCCTTCCCCCCAACTCCAGCACACAAAGGAGCTTGGGAATAACACAAGGGTGCAAGTCATGAAAGTTATATTCTACTGCCATCTTGTGAGAATTTTGAAAATAACAAAGTGTATGTCATCATAAATTTTTTCCTGCTGCCATCTGGTGGGCATTTTGGGAATAAAACAACAGTGCATGTCAAGAAAAGTTACTTTCGCTATCTCGTGTGCATTTAAAAAATAACACCCCACAGTGTATCGTTATAAATTTGTTCTCTGCTCCCGTTTCAAGTGAACCTTGGGAATAACACAGGCGTGCATGTCATGCAAAATTGTTTCTCTGCCATATCGTGGGTGTGAAAATAACATCCAGGTGTATTTCATCTTAAAACTTTATTTTCTGCTTCCATCTGGTGTGAATTTTGGGAATAAAATCGGAGTATAAGTCAAATTGTTATTTGCTGCCATCTCGTGGACGTTTCGATAACAACATTCAGGTATGTGTTCAAAAAAATTTTTTTCTGCTGCCATCTTGTGGGCATTTTAGGAATAACACCTCAAAGTAATAAATATTACTTTTAATATTCGAATATACGAATAAATATTCGTTCACTGACGCCATCTGGTGGTAATTTTAAGAATAATGCCACATCACATGTCATAAATGGTTATTTCTGCTGCGTTCTCATGCAGTTAGAAAATAATACCTAGGAACATATCATTCAGTAATGTTGTTTTTTTCAACGGCCATTTCGTGTGTATCTAAAGAAAAATACAGCAATGCATGTCCTGAAAATTATCCTCTGCTGCCATCTCACAGGCATTTTGAAAGTAGTAGGCATGTGAATGTCATTATAAAAATTTTTCTGCTTCCATCTGGTGGCCATTTTAGAAATAACACTGGGGTATAGGTCAACATGAAAATTTATTTTCTGCTCCCATCTTTGGAATAACACCAGAGTATAAATAATAAAAAGGTCGTCTGGGCTGCCACCTGGTGTGTATTTTAGTAGTAACACCTCGGTGTCTGTCATCATGAATTTTCATTCTCTGCTCCTATGGGCAATTTAGAAAATAACCTCATGGTGTTTTTGGAGGAAGAGCACAGCACATGTCATAAAGAACTGTTTCAGCAGCTGTATCATGTGTATTTTGAAAATAAGACTTATGAGCGTGTCATTATGAAAAGTAGTTATAAATGGCCATTTCGTGTGTATTTTAGGAAGAATACGGTAGTTCAATGACAAATTATTCTCTGCTGCCATCTTGTGGGCATTTTGAAAATAAACAGACATAAGTCATAAAAATATTTTTTCTGCTGCCATCCTGTGGGCATTTTGGGAATAGCAACCAAGTATATGCATCTCGGAATACACCATCGTGTAAGTAATTAAATGTAATTATCTGCTGTCAGTTGGTGGGCATTTAGGAATAACACTGAGTGTTTGACATCATGAATATTCATTATCTCCAGTTATCTCGTGGGCGTTTTGTGTATGACAGAAGAGTGCCTGTTGAGCATGATGTTATGAAATGTTTATCTCTGCTGCCATTTTATTATAATTATCTCTGAATGAGATCACAGCAGAAATAATAGTTTTAGACATGCGATGTGGTGTTATTCCAAAAATTCCCACAAGATGGCGGCAGAAATTAATATTCATGACCAGCTACACTTGGATGTTATTCTCAAAATGCCCACGAGATGGCAGCAGAAAAAAAATTTATGATGACATTTACCTGTTATTATCAAAATGTCCAGCAGATGGCAGTAAATATCAATTTTTTATCATGTACTCCGATTTTATTCCGGAAGATTCACTTAACATGGCAGCAGAGAAAAAATTAATAACGACATATGCTTGCGTGTTATTTTTTAAATATACACGACATAGCAGCAAAAAATTTCTGAACAAGCGGCAGAGAATAATTTTTCATGATATGCACTCCCGTGTTTATCACCAGATGCAAACGAAATGGCCACAGACAAAACCTTTGTTTAATCAAATATGCTTAGGTGTCATTTTCTAACTCCACGAGATAGCAAGAAATAACTGTTTATGTTGTGAGCTGTGCTGTTATTCCCAAATTGCCCACCATATGGTAGCACTGAATGATTATTCATGATGAGCCAAACGAAGGTGTTATTTTCAAAATGCCCACAAGATGGGTCAAGAGAGTCACTTCATGACACGCCTGTGTTCTTCTCGAGATGCACCCAAAATGGCACCAGAAAACTTTTCATAATGACAATGCCTTGAGTTTATTTTCAGAATGCACATGAGCTAGCAGCAAAATAACATTAATGACATGCTCTGTGTTTTATTCCCCAAATGCCCAGCAGACGGCAGAGAAAATAAATTTTTATGATGAC
>NW_011889384.1:0-1464 GCF_000151845.1 Pteropus vampyrus
TAACCGTAACCATAATCCTAAATCTCACCATAACCTTAACTATGACACTTGCCCTAACCCTGATCCTAACACTAAATTTAACTCTAATCCTAACCCTAATTCTAACTCTAACCCTTAATATTACACTAATAGTAACCCTAACCCTAACCCCTTATCCTAATCCTAAACCTAAACTTAAACCTAAGCATAACCCTAAAACTAACCCTAATCCTAACTCTAACCCTAAACCTAACCCCAAACTTATACCTAATCCTAAAGTAAACCTTACACAAACATTAACGGGAAGCCCACCCTTAACTTAAGCCTAATCCGAAACCTAAATCAAACACTAATCCTAACTATAACCTCTTGCCTTAAAGGTAACCCTAATGCTAACTCTAACCCTAACTCTAAACTTAAGTCTACTGTAACCCTAAACTTTAGCCTAACCCTAATCCTAACCCTAACCCTAACCCTAATCCCTTTCCCTAAACCTAACCCTATCACTTTTAAAACTAAATCTAACCCTAACCCTAACATGAACATTAACACTAATGCTGATTCTAACTTTAAAACTAAATCTAAACCTAATGCTAAAACTAAAACTAACCCAAACTCTAATCCTACCCTGCAACTAAAGCTAATCCTATACCTAATTCTAACCTTCACCTTAAATTTTACACTAACAATAAACCTAACCATAAACCCTTACCCTTAGCCTAACCTTAACCTAACCCTAAATTAAATCTAACCCGAACCTAATGTTAACCCTACCCCTAACCAACCCTAACCCTAACTCTAACCCTAACACTAAAACTAAATAAAGCTAATATTAAAAATAATTCTAACCCCAACCCTAAAACTAAATGTAACCCTAAATTTTAAATAAACAGTAAACCTAACCCTAAACACATATCCAGAACCTACCCTAAATCTAAATTTAAGACTAAAAGTAACCCTAAACCTAACATTAACCCAAACCCGGATCCTAATCCTAAAATAAAGATAATGCGAATCATAATTCTAAACATAACCCTAACACTCACCCTAACCCTGATCATAACCCTAAACCTAAAGCTAAACCTAACCCAGTTCTAACCCTAACCCTAAATTCTACAATGACAATAACACTAACCCTAATCCTTTCCCTAACCCAAACCTAACTCTAACACTAACGCTAAACCTAACCTTAATCCTTACCCTTATTATAACACTAACCTTAACTCTATCCCTAATTCTAAGACTGATCCTAACGCTAAAACAAAAGCTAATCCTAACTCGGTCCCTAACCCTGACATTAACCCTACTCTAAATTCTTAAGCTAACCTGAACCCTAAAACCTAAACTAACCTTAACCCTAACCCTAACTAAGCATAACACTAATCCTAAACCCTTATTGTAAACCTAACCTTAACCTTAACACTTACTCTTACCCTGATCCAAATGCTAAAATTAAAGCTAAGTCTAACTCTAACTCTGATCTAA
>NW_011889384.1:1514-3820 GCF_000151845.1 Pteropus vampyrus
CTAACTAAGCATAACACTAATCCTAAACCCTTATTGTAAACCTAACCTTAACCTTAACACTTACTCTTACCCTGATCCAAATGCTAAAATTAAAGATAAGTCTAAATCTAACTCTGATCTAAACCTAACCCTAATGGTAACAATAAACATAAACCTAACCCTAAGCTAAACCTAACCTGACCCTAAATCTATCCCTAACCCTAACAATAACCCTAACCCTAACCATACCATAACCGTAACGCTAACATTAATCCTAATTCTAACAACTTACCCTAAATCTAATGCTAATCAGCTACTTAATTCTAACCCTAACCCCAACCCTAAACCTAACTCTAAAGCTAATCCTAACCATAGCAGTATTTCTAAACCTAACCCTTACCAAAATATAAAACTGACCCTAACCCTAACCCTATCTATAAAGCTATCATTAAACTGAACCTAACTGGAACCATAACGGTAACCCTAATCCTAACCTAACTGTAAATCTAACACTAGCCCTACCCCTAAACATAAGCCTAACCCCAAACTCAAACCCTAAACCTATCCCTAACCCTAACCGTAACTCCATACCTTAACACTAATTCTAAACCTAACCTTAACTCAAAATCATAACCCTAACTCTAACCTTAACTCTAAACTCTTATGCTAACCCTAACCCTAAACCTAAAGCTAACCCTAACTCTAACATTAACCCTAAGCTTAACACTAACTCTAACCTAAATCTAACCCTAACCCTAACCATAAATATAACACTAAACTAAATCTAACCATAACACTAACCCTAACATTATTCCTATCTCTAACCTCTTACCATAAACATAACCCTAATCCTAACCCTAATCTGAACCCTACCCCTTAACTTAAACCTAACCATACCCCTAACACTAACCCTAACACTAAATCCTAAACGTAACCCTAACCCTAAATTTAACAGTGATTCTAACACTAAAGCTAAAACTAATTCTATTTCTAATTCTAACCCGAACCATAACACTAAACCTATCCGTACACTAACCTTAATCTTAAACTTAATTCTATATCCTAAATCTAACCTTAACATTAACCATAACTAACCCTGACATGAATCTTAACCATAACATTAATCATAACCCTGATCCTAACTGTAAAACTAAAGCTAATTCTTAACCTAATTCTAAGCCTAAACCTAAATTTTGCACTAACAGTAACAATAAACCTAACCCTTTAACCTAAACCTAACTCTAAACTATAGCTAACCCTAATGCTACACTAACCCTTTCTCTAAGCATAAACCTAACATACACTGAACTCTAACGTTGCCATAACCATACACCTACTCCTAAACTAAAACTAACCCGAAACCTAAAGGTAACCCTAACACTAACCTAACACTAACAGTAACCCTAAACCCTAAACTTAACCCTAACCCTAACTCTAACCCTAACCCTAAACCTAACCCTAACCCTAACTCTAACCCTAAGCCTAACACCAACACTAAAGCTAAACACAAAACCTAACCCTAACTCTAACCCTAAATTTTACACTAACAAAAATCCTAAACTTAAGCCATGACTTTAAACCCTTCCTGAACCCTAATTTAACTCAAAAGCTGACTCTAACCCTAACCCTTAATCTAACCTTAAACGTGACCCTAAGAGAAACCCTAACGCAAATCTTAACACTAAATCTAAAGCTAATCCTAACCCTAAATCTAACCCTAACCCTAAATTTTACACTAATAATAACCAAAACCCTAACACCATGCCCTAAATCTAACCCTAAACCTAATGCTAAACTTAACCCTAACAGTGACCCTAAGCCTAACACTAGCCCTATCTAAATGGTTACCTTAACCCTAAGAGTAAACCTAACGCTAAACCTAACCCTAACCTAAACATAACCCTAACCTTTACCCTAAACCAACCCTAACCCTAACTCTAAACTTAACACTAATCTTAACCCTAATCTCTTACCCTAACCCTACCCCTAAACCAAATACTAAGACTGATCTTAACATTGAAACTAAAGTTATTCCTAATCCTAAATTAATCCTAAGTCTAAAACTAACCCCAACCATAACCGTAATCCTATCATTAACCCTAACCCTGATTCTAACCCCCAAAACTAAAACTAATCCTAATTCTAATTCTAAACCTTACCCTATCACTAATCATAAACCTGATCTTAACCCTAAAACTGAAGCTAATCCTAACCCTAATTCTAAACCTAACCCTAAATTTTACACTAAGAATAACCCTAACCCTAACCCCATATGCAAATCCTAACCCTAAAACTAAAGGTTACCTTAACCCTAAAGGTAAACCTAA
>NW_011889384.1:6660-8676 GCF_000151845.1 Pteropus vampyrus
TTACCCCTAAACCTCATCCTCACACTAACCCTAACCCTAAACCTAACCCTAAACTTAACCCTAACCTAACACTAAACCTCACCTTCACCCTCACTCTAAACCTTACCCTAAATCTAATCGTAATTCATACGTTAAACTAACCCTAACACTGTCCCTAATCTAACAATAACGCTAACTATAACCCTGATTCTAACCCTAACCCTAAAACTAACTCTAACTCTAAGCCCTTACTCTAACCCTAAATCTAAGACTAACCTAAATCTAAGACTAACTAAACATGAACCTTAACCCTAACCCTAACTCTAAATCTAAATTTAACACAACTCTATATCCAACCGTATACCTTACCCACAACACTAAAAATAACCCTGAACCAATCACTTACTCTAAAGCTCACTCTCAACCTAACCCTAAAACTAACCCTAACCCAAACCATAACAATAACCCTATTCTAACCCTAAGGCTAATATTAACCTAATTATAAACCTCACACTCACCCACACTCTAAACCTAACCCTAAACTTAACCTTAAGCTTAACCATAACCTAACACTAAACCTGACTCTAACTTTAACCCTAACCAAACTCTAACCCTAAAACTAACCCTAATTTCAAACAAAACTTAACCTTACGCTAATCCAAACCCCTAATCCTAACCCTAACATTAATCCGAATTATAACACAATGCTATACTTAACACTATACCTAACTGAAACATTAACCCTAACTCTCAAACACTCATTCTGAACCTCCCCATCACTGGAACCCAAAACATTACAGTAAAACTAACCCAAAACTCAACTTTAACCTTAAAACTAACCTAACATTAACCCCAACCATAAAACTGAAATTTAACTCCAACATTAACACTAATCCAAAACCTAATCCTTACACTAACACTAACCTAACCTTATCCATAAACCTAACCGTAATTCTAAACTTCACCTAATCCTAACGCTAACCCTACCTAATTCTTAACCTAAACCTAAACCTAAACTAATTCTAACCCTAAACCAACACTCAGCCTAACCCTAAACCTAACACGAACCCTAAACCTAACCCCTTACCATATCACTAAGCCTAACTTAAACCTCACTCTCTCTCTAATCCTAACCCTAACCTAACCCTAACACTAACTCTAAACCTAATGCTAACCTTAATCCTATTCCTAACCACAACCTTAACGTAACCATACCTAAACCTTATGCTAAAAAAAATCTAACAGTAACTCTAATCTAAACCTACCCCTTCCCCTAATTGTAACCCTAATTTAAACCTAATGCTAACCATACCACTAACTCTAAACCTAACATTAACCCTAAACCTAACCCTAACCTTAAACATAAAAGTAAATCTAAAGCTAACGCTAACTCTACCCCTAAATCAATCCCTTACTTTAAACCTCACCTTTACACTTACCCTAACACTAATCCTAACACTAACCTTATCCTAACCATAAACGTAACCCTAACCCTAACCCTAAATAAAAGGTAACCTAAACCCTATCACTAACCTCTACCTTAACCTAAACCAAACCCTATTGCTAGCTAACCCTAACTAACCTAACCTTAACCCTAACCTGTAACCCTAACCCTAATCTAACCTTAACCGTGACCATAACCCTAACTGTAAACCAAAGCTATCCTTTACCCTAACCATACACAAAACAAAAACCTAACCTAAACCTAACCAAAACCCTATCCCAAACATCTAACCATAAACTTAACAGCACGTAAACCAATAGAAGCGACAAATTGTAGAGTGCACTTCTGGATACAGAAATTAGGCATTCAAATGCTTGTTTCCTTTGTATGTGCTGCAAACTTTCTACAAAGTTTACAGTGTTTTATCTCTTCTTAATGGCAAATGGTGGACCGAAGTATTAAAACATCATACCACAATATTACTCGCTGCAGTCTCATGTCTGTTCAACACATATCCTCTCTTCCAAACACAGAAGCCTGAAACTGCTTCTTACAAATTTACAATTAAAATTCCCAGTTTTCCAGTATTAATT
>NW_011889384.1:13817-15997 GCF_000151845.1 Pteropus vampyrus
CCTAACGCTAACAATACTCCTAACCATAATTTTAAAATGAAAATAACATTAAAACTAATCCTTTACCCTAACCATAACTGTAAACTTAATGCTAACCCTAACCCTAACACTAACCGTAACCCTAACCTAAACCAAATACTAAACCTAACCCTAATCCTAAATCACTTCTTACCCGAATCCTTACCCTAACACTAACCCTAAACTTAACCCTAACACTAACACTAACCCTAAAGCTAACCTTAAACCGAACCCTAACCCTAACACTAACCCCTAACCATAACCCTAACCCTAAACTTAACCCTAACACTAACACTAACCCTAAAGCTAACCTTAAACCGAACCCTAACCCTAACACTAACCCCTAACCATAACCCTAACCCTAACCCTTTAAATTAACACTAACTATAACCCTAACTCTAACCCTAAACCTTAACCCTAACACTAACAATAACCTTGATCCTAAGCCTAAAATTACATCTAATCCCAACCCTAATTATAACCCAAACCTTAACACTAACCCTAACTCTAAATTTTACACTAACAATAACTATAAGCGTAACCCATTACACTAACCTTAACCGTAAACTTAAAGCTAACCCTAACCCTAACACTAACCCTAATCTAAACATAATCCTGAACCTAAACCTAAACATAAACCTACCGCTAAATGAAACTAAACTGAACACTAACGGTAACCATAACGCTAACCTAACCCTAAAATAACCTTAAATGTAACTCTAATCCGGACTCTATCCTTTATGCTAACCCTAACCTAAACATAACCCTAACCCTAAGCTCACCCTAAACCTATAGTTAACACTAATTTCTTACCTTAACCCTAACCGTAACCGTCACTAAATCCTAAACCTAACCCTAAACGTAACGCTAACCTTAACATTAACTCCATACCCTAACCGTAAACCTAAACCTAACTCTAATACTAAAGCCTAAGCCTAATATTAACTCTAACTGTAACTCCTATCCTAACCTAACTTTAATTCTAACCATAACCTTAAATTATACACAAACAATAAACCTAATCTTAACACCTTATCTTAACCCTAACCCTAAACCTAATGCAAACCTAACCTTAACACTAACTCTAACCCTAACCCTAACCCTACCCATAATCCTAACACTAAAAATAAAGGTAATCCTAAACCTATATCTAATCCTAACCCTAACCCTAAACCTAACCTGAAACGCTACCCTAAACCTAAACTTACCCGTAACTCTAACCCTAACCCTAACCCCTAACAATAACCCTAAGCCTATTTCTAACCCCTAACAATAACCCTAAGCCTATTTCTAACCCTAACCCTAATCCCTTATCTTAACACTAACTCTAACCCTGATCCTACACTAAACCTAAACCATAAGCATATACCAAAACGTAACAATGAATCTAACCCCAAAATTAAAGCTACTCTTAACACTAATTCTAATCCTAACCCTAACACAAACCATAAACCTGATCTTAATCTTAAACTAAAGCCAAATCTAAATTTAATTCTAACCACAACTGGAAATTATACACTAACAATAAAATTATTCTTAACCCCTTACCTGAACGTGAACCCTAAACCTAATGCAAACTAACCCTAACACTAAATCTAACCCTAATCCTAAACCTAAACCTAATCCTAACCCTAAAACTAAAGATAATCCTAAACCTAATTCTAACCCTAACCCTAACACTAAACCTAACCCAAATTTTTACACGTACACTGACCCTAACCCTAATCCCTTACCTTAACCTAACACTAACCTTAACTTCAACTCTAAAACATACCATAACCCTTATCCTAACCCTAACATTAACCCTAATGCTGTTCCTAACATTAAACTAAAGCTAATCCTAACCCTAATTCTAACCCGTACACTAACACTAACCCTAACTCTAAATTGTACACCAAAAATAAACTGAAACAAGACCCCTTACACTTAACCTAACCCTAACCCTAACATTTACTATAAAAATAAACCTACCCTAACCCTAATCATAAACCAAACCCAAACCTTAACTCTAACTCTAACACTACGATGATCCTAAAACTAAACCTAAAGCTAATCCTAACCCTAATTCTAATGCTAACCCTAAATTTTACACTAACAATGACCCTAAACTTAAACCTTAACTTAAACTTAACCCTAAACCAAAATCTAAACCAGATCCTAAC
>NW_011889384.1:16317-21268 GCF_000151845.1 Pteropus vampyrus
TAAGCTCACCCTAACCTTCAAACTAACATAAACCTGACCCTAACCCTAACACTAAGCCTGAGGTTTACCCTAAACCTAATACTATCACTCTAAACTTAACCCTATCTCTAACGCTAATCTTAACTTAAACTTAATCCCTAACCCTAACCCTACCCGAACCCTAAACTTAACCATAACCCTAAACCTAACCCTAATCCTGACTTTAACCCTAACCCTAAACATAAAACTAATCCCTAACTTGAACCCTAATCCAAACCCGAAGTCTAACCCTAACCCTAACTTTAACCCTAACCCTAAACATAACACTAATCCCTAACCCTAATTCTAACCCAAACCATAAACATAACACTAATCCTAACCATAAACCTACCCCAAAACTAAACCTAACTTGAATCCTAATGATAACCCTATTCCTAAACCTAAACATAACCCTATCCATAATTTAAACATAACCCTAAACCTTACAATAACCTTAACCCTAAATTTTAAACTAATAGTAACCCGAACTCTAACCCCTTACCTAAATATAACCCTAACCATAATTTTAACTCTAAAACTAATTCTAACCCTAAACCTAACACTATCCCTAACACTAATGTAACTCAACAGTTTTACCAAAATCCTAACCCTAACCCCTTATTCTAACCCTAACTCTAACGCTAATTCTAACACTAATCTTAATCCTGATCCAAACCCTAAGAAAAAGCTAATCCTAACCATAATTCTAACCCTAACCCTAACAATATTTGCAACCGTAAATTTTAAACTGGCAATGACCCTAATCATAACCTCTTACCGTAAATTTAACCCTAAACCTAAATTTAACTCTAAAACTAACCCTAACCCTAGCCCTAAACCCTTACCCTAACCAAACCCTAACTTTAACACTAAAACTAACTCTAAACCTAATTCTAACCCTAATATTGACCCTAACCCTGATCCTAACCCCAAAACTAAAACTAATCCTAACCTTAATTCTAAGCCTAATCTTAACTCTAACCCTAACCCTAAACCAAAACGTAACCCTAACGCTAACCATAACCCTGAGTGTAACCTTAAAACTAAATCTAATCCAATAATAATTCTATCCATAACACTAATAATAACCCTAAACATAAATTTTACACTATCGATAACTCTAACCCCTTATCCTACCCCAACCCTAAACCTGAAGCTAACCCTAACCTTAACACTAATCATAACACTAACCATAACCGAACCTAACGCTAACCGTAACCCTAATCATAAACCTACCGCCAAACTAAACCTAACCACACCCTAACACTAAAGCCTAACCGTAACTCTAACCCTAATCATAACTCTGATCCCTACCATAAAACTAAAGATAATCCTAAACCAAATTCTAACCCTAAACCTAAAAGTAAACCTTTCCCTAAATTTTAAACTAACGGTGACCCAAATCCTAACCCCTTAAGTTAAACCTAACTCTAACCCCAAATTTAAATCTAAAACTAACACAAACCTTAACCTCATCCCTAACATAAACCCTAACCCAGAATCTAACCCTAAAACTAAAACTAATCATAACCCTAATTCTAACCATATCCCTAAATTACACACTAACAATAATCCTAACCTTAAAGCTTACCTTAACCCTAAAACTAAACTCAAGGCTAACCCTAACCTAACACTAACACTAACACTAACAGTAACCCTAATCCTAACCTAAACCTAAACCTTAACCTTACCCGAACCTAACCCTAAGCCTAACCCTAACCCTCACCCTAACCCCAACACTAACACTAATCCTAACTCTAAAATGTTACCCTAAACTTAACCCTTATCCCAACTTGAACCCTAACATAACCCTACCCTAACACTAAAACTAACACTAATCCTAACCATAAAACCTAAACCTAACACTACCTCTACCCTAATCCTAACCCTACCTCTAACTGTGCTCCTAACCTTAAAACTAAAGTTAATCTTGTTCCCAATTCTTACATTAAGTCTAACAATAACCCTAAAAATAATTTTTAAACTAATAATAACCCTGACCCTAACCCTTTAACTTGAACCTCACACTAACCTTAAATTTAACTCTAAATCTATCTCTAACCGTAAACCTAACCCTAACAATAACCATAACCCTAACTCTGTCCTCAAACTAAACCAAATACTAACCCTAACCCTATCTTAAATCTAGCCATAACCCTAAGCCTAACACTGATCCTAACCTTAAAACAAAAGTGAATCCTAACTGTAATTCTAACCCGAACCCTAACAATAAACCTAATACTAATTTTTAATATAACAATAACCCATATCCTAACCACTTACCCTAAAAGTAACCCTACCCCTAAGTTTAAGTATAAAAGTAACTCTAAGCCTAAGCCTAAGTCTAACACTATTCTTAACCCTGACTCTAACCCTAATGTATACCAAACCCTAACTCTAACTTAAAGCTAACCCTAACACGAAATCTAACTCTGATCATAATCTTAAAACTAAAGGTAATCCTATGCCTAATTCTAATTCTAATCTTAACTCTAACACTAACCCCTTATTCTAACCTTAAATTCTAATCTTAACTCTAACACTAACCCCTTATTCTAACCCTAAATTCTAATCTTAACTCTAACACTAACCCCTTATTCTAACCCTAAATTCTAATCTTAACTCTAACACTAACCCCTTATTCTAACCCTAAATCTAAACTTAACCCCGAACCATAACCGTAACCCTAAACCTAATCCTGATCCTAAACCTAAAACTAAAGTTAATACTAACCATTATTTTAACCCTGACCATAACACTAACCCTAAACCTGAATTTTAAAGAAACAATAACCTTAACCCCAACCCCTTATCTTAAACATAACCCTAAATATAACTTTAAGTCTAAAACTAAATCTAACGCTAATACTAACTAAAACATTAACCCGAACCCTGAACCTCACCCTGAAAATAAAGGTATGCGAACAATAATTCTAACCCTACCCTAACACTAACCCTAACACTGATACTAACCCTAAACTAAAGCTTATCCTAACCCTGAATCTAAACCTAACCCTAAATTTTACACTAACAATAACTCTAAACCTAACTTCTTACCATAACGCTGATCCTATCCTTAAAACTAAAGATTATAATGACCCGAATTCTAAACCTAACAAAAACATGAAGCCTAAAACTGTTCCTAACCCGAATACTAAAGCTAATCCTAACCCTGAATCTAAACCTAACCCTAAATATTACAGTAACCATAACCCTAAACCTAAACCCTTACCCTAAAACGAACCCTAAACTTAAAGCTAACTCTATCCCTAACACTAACCCTAACCCAAACCCTAACCCTAACCCTAATCCTAACCGTAAACCTAACCTAAACCTAACCCAAATCCTATACCCTAACCATAAACCTACACCTAATATAAACATTAACTGAACTCTAATGGTAACCCTGATCCTAATCTAATCCTAACCCTAACTCTAACCCTAACACTAACCCTAATCGTAATCCTAAAGCCTAACCATAACCCTAACCCTATGACTGACCATAACCCTGATCCTATCTCTAAAACTAAAGATAATCCTAACCCTAATTCTAACGCGAATTATAGATATTACACTAAAAATAACCCTAACACTAACAGCTCCGTCTAACACTAAAACTAAAACCCTAATGAACCCAAACCCTTATAGTAACCCTAACCAAACACTAACCCTGATCTTAACCATAAAAATAAAGCTAAATCTAACCCAATTCTAACCCTAAACCTAAATTTTACACTAATAATAACCATAACCCTAAGCCCTTGCCCTGAACATAACCCTAAACCTAAATGAACTCTAAAACTAACTCTAACCATAACACTAAACCTAAAGCTAAACCTAACTATAACCTTAAACTAACCCTAACCCTAACTGTAACCCTAACACTAATCCTAAGTCAACCTCTTAACCTAACCTCTACCCTAACCCTAAACCGAACACTAATTCTAACCCTAAAACCTATGTGTAACAAAAACCGAACCCTAACACTGATCCTACACTTAAAACTAAAGTTATTCTGAACCCTAATTCTAACTCTAAGCCTAACAATAACCCTAACCCTTAATTTTAAACTAACAATAACCCTAATCCTAACACCTTAACATAACATAACCCTGACCATAAATTTAACTCTAAATTATCACTAACGCTTACCTAACGTTAACATTAAACCTAACCCTGATCCTAACCCTAAAACTAAAGCTCATCCAAACCCTAATTCTAACCCTAACCCTAATACTAAACCTAAACCTGAATCTAACCCTAAACTAAAGCTTATCCTAACTCTATATCTAACCCTTACCCTAAATTTTAAACAAAGAATAACCCTAACCCTAATTCTAACCTCAACACTAAACCTAACTCTAACAATAATCCTAACCAAAACCTAACTCTTAACCTAACCCTTACCACAAATCTACTGCTAACCTAACACTAACCTGAAAACTAACTCTAATACAAATGCTATGTCTCACCTCTTACCCTAAACATAACACTAACCCTAACCGTTATCCTAACCCTAATACTTAAGATAATGTTAACCCTAACTCTAACCATAACTCTAACCCAAATCCTAACCTAACCACTAACTTAACCTTAACCTTAAGCCAAACCATAACCTTAACCCTGATTCTAATCCTAAAACTAAAGCTAATCCTAAACCTAATTCTAACCATAACCCTAATAATAATCCTAACTCTAACACTAACCCTAAATCTAACAGTAACTCTAACCTAAACCTAACCCTAATCCTAACCATAAACCTAAACTTAAGTCTAACCTAACTTGTCCCTAACAGTAGTCCTAACCCTAACCTCACCATAACCCCAAACCTAAATCTAAACCTAACCCTAACCCTAACCCTAACCTTAACTCTAACCAAGAATCTAAACCTAATTCTAACCCTAACACTAACACTAAATCTAACTCTAAATTTT
>NW_011889384.1:22358-27584 GCF_000151845.1 Pteropus vampyrus
CTAACTCTAACACTAACCCTAAATCTAACAGTAACTCTAACCTAAACCTAACCCTAATCCTAACCATAAACCTAAACTTAAGTCTAACCTAACTTGTCCCTAACAGTAGTCCTAACCCTAACCTCACCATAACCCCAAACCTAAATCTAAACCTAACCCTAACCCTAACCCTAACCTTAACTCTAACCAAGAATCTAAACCTAATTCTAACCCTAACACTAACACTAAACCTAACTCTAAATTTTGCACTAACAATAACCCAAAACATTACCCCTTACCCTAAACAGCATCCTAACCATATGTTTAACTGTAAAACTAACCCTAACACTAAACCTAAAGCTAACGCAAACCCTAACAGTTACACTAATCCGAACCTAACCTTACCACTAACCCTAACCCAACCCCTAACACTTAATCATAAACCTAACCTTAACCTATTCCTAAATCTGATCCTATCCACAAAACTAATGCTAACCCTAACACTAGCACTAACCCTAACAATATATATTACACTAACAATAATCTTAACCATAATCTCTTACCCTAACCCTAACCATAACCCTAAGTTTAACTCTAAAACAACCCCTAAAATTAATCTTAACCCTAATATTAACACTAACCTTGATCCTAACCCCAAAATAAAGCTAATCATTACTGTAATTCTAACCCTTATCCTAATAAAAACCATAAAGCTGATCCTAACCATAAAAGTAAAGTTAAAATTAACCCTAAACCTAACCCTAAACCTATAGTTAACCGTAACCCTAAACATAAACCTAACCCTAAACCTAACCCTATACCTAAATCCTAACTGAAACCCAAACCCTAACCCTAACCACTTACCTTGTCACTAACACAATCCCTAACACTAAGCCCTAACTCTAACCTTAACCCTATTCCTAATCCTGTGTCTACCCCTAAAACTAATACTAACATTAACCCTATCCATAATCCTAACCCTAAATTTAACTCTAAAACTAACCCTCACATTAACCCAAACCCTAAGTGTAACCCTTAATCTAAATTTTACACTAACAGTAAACCAAAACCTAACCCCTTATCCTAAACCTAATCTTAAGCATAACTTTAAGTGTAAAACTAACCCTAATCCAAACCATAACACTAAACCTAAAGCTAACCCTAATCCTAAGAGTAGCCCTAAACTTAACCCATAACTTACCCCTAACCCTAACCCTAACCCCTAACCCAAACCCTAAACCTAACCATAACCCCTTACCTTAAAGATAACCCTGTCCCTAACACTAAACCGAAATCGCAACATTAAACCTAAACCTAACACTGATCCTAATCCTAAAAATAAAGAAAATCCTATCCCTAACACTAATTCTAAACCTAAAATTTACAAGTACAATTACCTTGAACCTAACCTCTTACCATAAAACTAACTCTAACTTTAAATTTAACTCTAAAACTAACCCTAACCTTAACCTTAACACTAACATTACTCCTAACCCTAAACTATAGCTAACTTTAACCCTAACACTAATGCTAACCCTAAGGCTAACTCTAACATAAACCTAACGGTAAAGAGAAATCTAACTTGAAACTAAACCTAAACTGAACACTAATGGTAACCCTAAACCTAACCCTAAATTTTCAGCTAAAAAATAACCCTAACTCTAAACCTTATCCTAAAACTAAACTTAAATCTAATGTTAAGTCTAAAATGAATCCTAACCCTAACAGTAACCTGAAGCCTGAACCTAACCCTAAAAATCAAGCTAATGTTAACAATAATTCTAAACCTAACCCTAACACTAACACTAACCCTGATCCTAACCTTAACACTAAAGCTTATTCTAACCCTAATTCTAAACCTAACCCTAAATTTTACACTAACAATAACTCTAAAACTAACAGCTTACCCTAACCTCATCCTAAACGTAAAACTAACTCTAACCCTAACACTAACCATAACCCTAAAGCTAAACCTAACATAAACCTAATATTAACCCTAACTGTAAACCTAACCCTATACTAAACGTAATCCAAACCCTAATGATAACCCTAACCATAAAATAACCTAAACCCTAATTCTAACCCTAACACTAATCCTAACTCTAAACTTTTACCCTAATCATAACCCTAACCCTGATGCTACCCTGAAATTAACTTTATCATAAGCCTAATCTTAACCTTAACCGTAGCACTAACCCTAACCCTTACCCTAATCTGAAAAACTAAAGCTAATCCTAAGCCTAATTCTAACCCTAACCGTAAATTTTGTGCTAACAATCAACCTAACTCTAAACCTTTATTCAAAACCTATCGCTAAACCTAAACCTAACCCTAACCCTAAGGCTTACCTTAACACTAATAAAACCTAAACCTTACCCTAACGCTAACTCTAAATATAAACCTAAATCTAAATTGTACACTAAAAAATAACCCTAACCCTCACTCTTTACCCTAAACCTAAAACTAATCCTTACTTTAACTGTGATACTAAACCTAACCGTAATCCAAAACCTAACCCTAAACCTAACCATAAACCTATCCCTAACTTTAACAATAAAACTAACCATAACACAATCGTTAACACTAAAATTAAGTATACCCCTGATCCTAACCTTAAAACTAAAGCTAATCTTAATCCTACTTCTAACTCTAACCATAACACTAACCCTAACCCTAAATTTTACACTAACAATAACCCTAACACTAACGCCTTATCCTTAACCAAACCCGAACCCTAACTTTAACTGTAAAACTAACCCTAATCATAGTCTTAACACTAACATTAACCCTAACGCTGAGCCTAACCCTCAAACTAAAGCTAATTCTAACCCTAACCTTAAATTTTACACTAACAATAACACTAACCCTAACCCAAACCTGAAACCGTAACAGGAACCCTAATCCTAACCCTAACCCTAACCCTAAACCTATATGTAATCCTACCCTTAACCCTAACGCTGAGCCTAACCCTCAAACTAAAGCTAATTCTAACCCTTAAATTTTACACTAACAATAACACTAACCCTAACCCAAACCTGAAACCGTAACAGGAACCCTAATCCTAACCCTAACCCTAACCCTAAACCTATATGTAATCCTACCCCTTATTGTAGCCATAACCCTAACCCTAAACCCTAACAGTAACCTTGATCCTCACATTAAAACTACAGCTAAAACTATATGTAAAACGAACCCTAATTCTAACTGTAACTCTAATCTAAAACTAACCCTAAGCCTAAAACTACCATAAACCTAACACTAAGCTAAACCTAACCTGGCCCTAATCTAACCCTAACCTTAACCCTAACCCTAACCCTAACCCTAACCCTAACCTAACCATAACCCTAACGCTAACAT
The DNA here is from genome assembly GCF_000151845.1 of Pteropus vampyrus. NCBI lineage: Eukaryota > Metazoa > Chordata > Mammalia > Chiroptera > Pteropodidae > Pteropus > Pteropus vampyrus. The sequence continues at coordinate 25,695 of NW_011889384.1, forward strand.
TAATCCAAACTCTAACATCTTACCCTAAACATAAACCTATATCTATCCCTAACCCTAAACCTAACCCTAACCCTAAGCCTAAAACTAAGCATAACCCTAAACCTAACCCCTTATTCTAACCCTAACTCTAAACCTAATCATAAGCCTATAATTAACAATAACCTTAAAAAATAACCCCAATCAAAATTTAACCCGAACCCTAACCCTAACCCTAACACCTATCCTGCCTCTAACCACTTACCCTAAACAGAATGCTAACCCTAGGACTAACCCTAAACCTAACCGTACCCTAACTCCAATCCTAACCCTAATCCTAACCCTAAATCGTACACTAAAAAATAAACCTAATCCTCACCCCTTACCCTAAACCTAACCCTAACCCTTACTTTAACTCTAAAACTAAACCTAACCGTTATCTGAAACCTAAACCTAAACCTAACAATAAACCTATCCCTAACTTTAACACTAAAACTAACTATAATACAAATGTTAACACTAACATTAAACCTACTCCTGATCCTAACACTAAACTAAAGCTAACCTAACCCTAATTCTAACCTTAATCCTAAATTTTATACTAACAATATAACTAACCCTAACCCCTTACCTTAACCCTAACCCTATACTATAACTATAACTAATATTAACCCTACCCCTAAGCATAACCCTAACCTACACTAAACCTAACCCTAACTATAACCTTAAACTACTGCTTAACTGAACCTAACCCAAACTCTAGCGGTAACCCTAACACTAACCTAACCCTAATTCTAACCCTAAAGTGTAAACCTAACCTTAACCATAACCATAACTCTTACCCTAACCCTAAAATTAAACCCTAACCATAACCGTAACCCTAACGATAACCTAGATCCTAACCCTAAAACTAAAGCTAATCCTATCCCTAATCTAACCCTAACCCTAACATTAACCCTAACATGAAATTTTAATATAATAACCAGAAACCTAACTTCTTATCATAAACTTAACACTGAATCTAACTTTAAGTCTAAAACTAACCCTAACTCTAACTCTAACCCTAACATTAACCCAATTGCTGATCCTAACCCTAAAACTAAATCTAATGATAACCTTAATTTTAAACCTAACCCTAACACTAACCGTAACAGTAAAGCTTATACTAACCTTAACACTAATCCTAAACCTGTAACCTAAACCTTACCCTAATCCTAACCCTAATGATAAACCTACCCCTAAACTAAACCTTATCTGAAACATAACGATAACCCTAACCGTAACCTAATCCTAACCCTAAACTTACCCCTAATCCTAACCCTCACCCTAATCCTAAACCTTAAACGTAACCCTAACCCTAATACTAAAACTAAGCCTGATCCTAACCCTAAAACTGAAGCTAATCCTAACCATAATTCTAAACATAATCATAAATATTACACTAATAACTCTAGCCCTTTCACCTTACCCTAAACCTAACCCTAAACCTAAAGCTTTCACTAACCCTAACCAAAACCTAACCCTCCCCTATCCCTAACACTATTCCTATATCTAACCATTTACCGTAACTCTAACTCTAACCCTAAACCTAACCCTAATCCTAACGCTATCCTAATTCCAACCCTAATCCTAACAGTAATCCTAACTCTAACCTCTTATCGTAAACCCAACCCTAAACCTATGCTAACATTAACCATAACGCTAAACCTAAACCTTAACCTAACACCAACCTTAACTCTAAACCTAACCTAAACCTAACCCTAACCCTAACCCTAACCCTAACTCTAACTTAACCCTAACCATAACTCTAACCATAACCTAAACCTTATCCTAAGCCTAGCCATCACCCTATCCCTAACCGTAACCCTAATTTTAACTTTAAAACTAATTCTAACTCTAACCCTAACCCTATCA
>NW_011889384.1:28989-32496 GCF_000151845.1 Pteropus vampyrus
GTATTTACTACACTAACCTTCACCGTAAATTTTACGCTAACAATAACCAGAACCCTAACCCTAACAATAACCCTAACCCTAAACCTAAATTTAAACTAAACCTAACTCTAAATTTAACTCTAAAATTAACGCTAATTCTAACGCTAAACTTAAACCAAAAACTAAAGCTATTCTAATCCTAATTCTAACCCCAGCCCTAACACTAACCTCAATCCCATCTCTAAACCTAACCCTAAACCCAACCTTAACCGTGACGATAACTCTAACCCTAAACCTAACCCTAACACAGAACCCTAACTCTAAACCTAACCATAACCCTATCCCTTATCCTAACCTTAACCCTAACACTAACCCTAAATTTTACACCAACTATAACCGTAACATGAACCCCTTACCCATAACCTAATACTAACACTACATTAACTATAAAACTAACTCTTACCTTAACTCTAAACCTAACGGTAACACTAACCATAACCTAGATCCTTACCCTAAAACTAAACCCAATTTTAAACCTACTTCAAACACTAATCCTAAATTTTACACTACAATAGCAACAACCCTAACCCTAAAACTAACCCTAATCCTAAACCTAAACCTAAACCTAACACTAACTTTAACTCTAAAACTAACCCTAACTCTAATCCTAACTCTATCAATAACCCTAACCCTGATCTAAACCTAAAATTAAAGCTAAACCTAAGCCTAAATCTAAACCATATCCTAAATTTTACACTAGCAATAACTGTAACCCTAACCCTAACGCCAAAACTTACCCTAACCGTAAACAACCCTAACACTAACTTAACCCTAAAACTAACCCTAACCCTAAAACTTAACCTAAACCAGACCTAAAACACACCCTAACCCTAACCCAAACCTAACCCTAACCCTAATCCTAACACTAATCCTAACTCTAACCTCTTACCCTAACTCTTACCACAACTGTAAACCTAACACTAACCATAAACTTACCCCTAAATTAAACCTAACTTGAAACCTAACAGTAATTCTATCTATAGTGCTAACCCTAACACACCCTAAACCTAATACTAAGCTCATCCTAATCCTAATACTAACCATATTTCTTACAATAAACTTAACCATAAATTTTACACTAACAATAACCCTAACCCTAACCTTTACCCTAAATCTAATGCTAACTCTAACTTTAACTCTGAAACTAACCTTAACTCTAACCCTAATCCGAACATTACCCCTAACATTGATCCTAACAAAAAACTAAAGCTATTGCTACCTAACCCTAACCCTAACCCTAAGTCTAACTTAACCCTAACCATAACTCTAACCATAACCTAAACCTTATCCTAAGCCTAGCCATCACCCTATCCCTAACCGTAACCCTAATTTTAACTTTAAAACTAATTCTAACTCTAACCCTAACCCTATCACTAACCATAACTCGGATCCTAACACTAAAACTAAAGCTAATCGTAACCCTAAACCTAAACTAACCCTAACTCTAAACTTTCAACTGACAAACACCCTAACCGTAATTCCTTATATTAAACCTAACCGTAAAACTAACTTTAATCTAAAACTAACCCTAACATCAACCATAACCTAACATTAACGCTAACACTGATACTAACCCTTAAACTAAAGTTAATGATAACCTTAATTCCAAACCGAACTTTGCCCCCAACACTAACCCTAACTTAATCCTTATCGAAACGTAACCGTAACTATAAGCCTATATATAACCTATTATCCTAAACGTAACTCAACCTCTAACCCTAACCCAAACGCTGACCTAAATTTTATCCTAACCTTAACCCTAACACTAACCTTATCTCTCAAACTAACCCTAAACCTAACTGTATTTCTAATCCTAACAGTAACACTAAACCTAACCCAGATCGTAAACCTAAAACTAAAGCTAATCCTAACTCAAATTCTAACCCTAACCCTAAATTTTACACTAACATTAACTCTAACCATACTAATTACCATAAACCTAAACCGAAAACGAATTTAAATCCAAAAGTAACCCTAATCCTAACCTGAACACTAACCCGAACTTTAACACTAACCTTAACACTAATCTTAACTCGGAACCTAACCCTAAAACTAAAGCTAAAGCTAACACTAATTTTAACACTAACCATAAATTGTACACTAATAACCCTAAACCTTAACCTAACCCTAACACTAACCCTAAAGCATTACCCTAACATTATCCCTAAAAATAACCCTGATAATAACCCTGAATCTAAAGCTAATACTAACCAAAACTCAAACCTTAACTCTAACAATAATCCTAACCCTAAATATTAAACTAACAGTAACCCTAACCCTCACCCCTTACCCTAACTCTAACCCTAAAGCTAATGCTAACCGTAAGCCTAACATGAACACTAACCCTAAGCTTAACACTAACTTAAATCTAACCCTAACCTTAACATTAACTTAACGCTAAAACTAACCCTAACACTAATCCTAAATCTAATTTCTTACCCTAAACCAAATTCTAACCATAACTTTAACTGTAAAACTAACCTTAACCCTAATTCTAACACTAAACTTAACCATGATCCTAACCCTAAAATTAAAGCAAAACTTAAGCCTCAATCTAACCCTAATCCTAAATTTTACACTAACAATAACCCTAACCAAAACCCCTGACTCTAACCCTAACCCTAACCCTAAACCAACCCTAACCCTAATCCTAACTTAAACCTAACTCTAACCCTAACCCTAACCCTAACTCTAACACTAACCTAACCATAAAAATATCACTAACCCTGTCTCTAATCCTATGCCTAACCCTTTACCGTAAGCCTAACCCTAACCGTAACATTAATCCTAACCCTAAATCTAATCATAACACTAACCCTAACTGTAAATTTTACACTAACAATAAATATAAAGCTAACCCCTTACACTAAACTTAAATGTAAACCTAAAGCTAACCCTAAACCTAACACAAAACCTAACACTATTCCTAACACCAATCTAAACATAACACTTACCCTAAATCGAAACATAAACCTACTGCTAATCTAAACATAAACTGAACCCTAACAGTAAGCCTAAAACCAACCCAGCCCTAAAACTAACCCTAACCACCTACCCTTACTGAAAACCCTAAACCTAATGCTAACTCTACCCCTAATACTAACCGTAACACTAGCCCTAATGTAAACCTTAGTCTAACCATTACACTACCATAACCCTAACCGTAACCCTAAAACTAATCCTAACTCAAAACTGTTAACCTAACCCTAACCCTAAGCATAATCAAACCTAATCCTAAACTATACCTACACTTAACACTAACCCTAAACCTAGCCCTAATCCTAAACCTAACCCTAAAACTAATCCTAAATATAACCACTTACCATAACCCTAACTCTAACCCTAACCCTGATCTTAATGCTAAAACTAAAGCTAATCCTATCCCTAATTCAAATCCTAACACTAACCCAAACCCTAACTCTAAACTGTAACCCTACTCTAACAGTAAAACTAACTGTAAAGCTAACT
>NW_011889384.1:37086-38408 GCF_000151845.1 Pteropus vampyrus
AAACCCCTTACCCGAAACTTAACCCTAAACTTAACTTTAACTCTCAAATTAACCCTAAATCTAACACTAACCCTAACATTAAACCTAACCCTGATCATAACCCTAAAACTAAAGCTAATCCTAGCTTTAATCCTAATGCTAACCCTAATTTTACATGAACAATAACCGTAAACCTAATTTACAAGCCAAACCCTAACCCTAACCATAACACTAACCATAACCCTAACTCTAAACCTATACTAAACCTAACAATAACACTAACCCTAATCTGAACTTTAAACCTAACCCAACTCTAACGCTAAACTTAACCCCAATTCTAACACTAACACTAATGCCTAATCGTAACCCTGACCCTAACCGTAATTCTAACATTAAGCATAACCACTTACCTTAACACTAACTCTAAACCTAACCCTAATCCTAAACTTAACCCTAACTCTAACCTAACCGTAACTCTAATTCTAATCCAAATACTAATCCTAACTCTAACCTCTTACCCTAACCCCAACACAACCCCTAACAATAACCCTAAACCTAAAACTAATCCTAACTCTAAGGCCTAAACCTAACTCTAAACCTAACACTAAACCTAACCCTAACTCTAACCCTAATCTAAACGTAACCCTCACCCTAACCCTAACTCTAACCCTGATCCTTACCTAAAAAATAAAGTTAATCCTAACCCTAATTCTAACCCTAACGCTAAAAATAACCCTGACCCTAAATTTTAAACTACAAATAACCCTAACTCTAACCCTTATACTAAAGCTAACCTTACCCGTAACTTTAACTGTAAAACTAATTCTAAAAATAACCAGAACACTATAATTAACCCTAACCCTGTTCCTAACCCTAAAACTAAAGCTAATCCTAACTCTAGTTCGTACCCTAAACCAAACACTAACCATAACCCTGAACCTAATCCAAAAACTAAAGCTATCCTAACACTGTATCTAAGCATTACCTGAAATTTTACACAAACAATATCCCTAACCCTAACACTAACCCTAACACTTAACTTAACTCTAATACTAACTCTAAGCTATACCTATCCTAACCTTAACCCTTAGCATAAATCTATCCCTAACCTAACGCTAACCCTAACACTAACCCTAACACTAATACTATGTCTAACCTCTTACCCTAACACTAACCCTAAACCTAACCCTAACCTAAGCCTAACATTACACCTAACCGTGAATCTAACCCTAAAACTAGAGCTAATCCTAATTTTAATTCTAGACATAATCCTGAATTATACACTAACAAGATCCAAAAACCTCTCCCCTTACCCTAACCCTAATCCTAAACCTACTGGTAAC
>NW_011889384.1:40255-41719 GCF_000151845.1 Pteropus vampyrus
CAATCCCTTACCCTAAACCTATCCATAACCCTAACATTAACTCTCAGTCTAACTCTAACCCTAGCTGTAATTCTAACAAAACCCTAATTCAGATCTTAAACCTTAAACTAAAGTTAATCCTAACCAAAATTCTACTCCTAAACCTAATCTAAACCTAACCCTAACACTAACTTAACGCTAACCCTAACTATAAATCTAACAACAATCCTAACTCTAAACTCTTAACCTAACCCTATCCCTAACCCTAATGTGAACCCTAACCTAAACCAAACCCTAACCGTAACCCTAAACCCTAACCCTAACCCTAACCCTAACCCTAACCCTAACCTTAACCCCGAGTTTAACCCTTAAACTAAACCTAATCGAAACCTAATTCTATTCCTAACCCTAAGACTAACCCAAATCCTAAAATGTAAACAAATATTAACACTAACCCTAAACCCTTATCCTAACCCTAACCCTAAACGGAAAGTTTACCCTAATCTTAACACTAACCCTAACGCTAACCCTAACCTTAACCTAACCCTAACCCTAAAACTAACCCTAACCCTAACCATAAATGTACCACTAAACTAAACCTAAACTTAACACTAACACAAAAGCCTAACTGTAACGTTAACCCAAATCATAACCCTAATCCTTACCCTAAAAATAAAGGTAATCATAACCCAAAATCTAACCCTAACCTGAACAATAACACTCACTCTAAATTTTAAACTAACAGTAATACAAAGCCTAACCCCTTAAGTTAAACCTAACCCTAACACCAAATTTAACTCTAAAACTCTCCATAACCTTAACCTTAACCCTAACATTAATGCTATCCCTGAATCTAATCTTAAAACTAAAGCTAATCCTAACGCTAATTCTAACCCTAACCCTAAAACTAACCATAACACTGAACCTAACCTTAAAACTAAAGCTAATTCTAATTTTAATTCTAACCATAACCCTGAATTAAACACTAACAATAACTGTAACCCCAATCCCTTACCTTTACACTAATCACAATCCTAACCTAACACTAAACCTAACACTAATCTTAACAATAACTCTAACACTAACTCTAATCCTAATTCTAACCTCTTACCTGAATCCTAACCATATCCGTATCTCGAACCTTAACATAACCTAACCGTAAATTTTACTCTAACAATAAACCTAAACTAGACCACTTACCCTAAACCTAACCCTAAACCTAACATATACACTAAAGTAAACGTAACCCTAACCTCTCCCTGAACTTAACTCTAACAGTCACCCTAACTCTGATCCTAACAATAAAACTAAAGCTAACTCTAACCCTAATTCTAACCCTAACCATAAATTTTACACTAATGATTACCATAACCCTACCCCTTAACCTCACCATAAACCTAAACCTAAAGCTAAACCAAAACCTAACACTAATCCTATCCCTAACACTAACCCTGACGTAAACCTAACCCTAACTCTAACCCTAAA
>NW_011889384.1:41867-42256 GCF_000151845.1 Pteropus vampyrus
ACTAACTTAATGCTAACCCTAACTATAAATCTAATAACAATCCTAACTCTAAACTCTTACCCTAACCCTATCCCTAACCCTAATGAGAACCCTAACCTAAACCAAACCCTAACCGTAACCCTAAACCCTAACCCTAACTCTAACCCTAACCCTAACCCTGAGTTTAACCCTTAAACAAAACCTAATCAAAACCTAATTCTATTCTTAACCCTAAGACTAACCCAAATCCTAAAATATAAACAAATATTAACACTAACCCTAAACCCTTATCCTAACCCTAACCCTAAACTGAAACTAACCCTAACCCTAAAACTAACCCTAACCCTAACCATAAATGCACCACTAAACTAAACCTAAACTTAACACTAACACAAAAGCCTAACTGTAAC
>NW_011889384.1:43105-45639 GCF_000151845.1 Pteropus vampyrus
CTAACCCTAACCATAAATTTTAAACAATAACCCTAAACCTAACCCCTTATGCTAAACCTAAATCTATAATCTAAATTTAAGTCTAAATCTAACCCTAACCCTGACCCGAACAGTAACCAGAACCCTGATCCTAACCTTAAAAATAAAGCTGATGCTAAAAATAATTCTAAACCTAACCTTAACAACAACCGTAACCCTGATTCTAACCCTAAGTCTAAAGCTTATCCTAACAGTAATTCTAAACCTAACCCTATATTTTACACTAATAAGAATTCTAAACCTAACTCCATACCCTAACCCTGATTCTAACCTTAAAACTAGAGCTAATAATACCCTAATTCTAAAGCTAACACTAACACTAACCATAACCCTGACCCTAACCCAAAAACTAAAGCTAATAACCGTAACCCTGATTCTAACCCTAAGTCTAAAGCTTATCCTAACAGTAATTCTAAACCTAACCCTATATTTTACACTAATAAGAATTCTAAACCTAACTCCATACCCTAACCCTGATTCTAACCTTAAAACTAGAGCTAATAATACCCTAATTCTAAAGCTAACACTAACACTAACCATAACCCTGACCCTAATCCCAAAACTAAAGCTAATTCTAATCCTAAATCTAAACCTAGCCCTAAGTTTTATGATAACAATAACCCTAAAACTAACCCCGTACCCTAGGCTGAACCCAAAACTTAAAGCTAACGCTAATCCTAACTCTAACTCTAACCCTAACCCTAACACCTTACTTTAACCGAATCGAAATCTTAAAATTGACCCTAAACCCTAACCCTAACAATAACTCGAACCCTCACCCTGATTCTAACTCTAAAAGAAAAGCTAATCCTAACCATAATTCTAACCCTAGATCTAACACCAACCCGAACCCAATATTTTACACTAATCCTAACCCTAATACCAACTCCTTAATCTAATCCTAACCGTAACCCTTAGTTTAACCATAAAACTAACCCTAACACTAACCTTAACCATAACATTAACCTTAAACTGGATCCTATCCATAAAACTAAAGCTAATCCTAAACATATTTCAAACCCTTACCCTAAACATTACACTAACAATATCAGTAACCCTGAAACATTACTCTGACCATAAGCATAAACTATAGCTAACCATAAACCTAACAATAACCATATCCCTAAGCATAACCCTAAGCCACACCTAACCGTAAATCTAAACATAAATTAAATGTACCCCTAACCAAAACCTAACCCGAAAACCAACGGTAACCCTAACACTACCTAACCCTAATACTAACCCGGAATCCTAATACCAACCTAACCATAACTGTAATTCTAACCTTAACACTAACTCGAACCCTATCCCTAACCGTATCCCTAACCTAACTCTGATCCTAACACTAAAACTAAAGCTTATCCTAACCCTAATTCTAACTCTAAACTTAAAACATACAATAACCTAAAATTTTAAAATAAAAATAACACAAACACTAACTTCTTATCCTAAAACTAACCCTAAATCTAACTTTAAGTTAAAACTAACCCTAACTCTAACCATAACCTTAATATTAACCCGAACCCTGATCCTGACCCTAAAACTAAAGCTAATGCTAACCATAAATTTTTACCAAAACCTAACACCAACTCTAACCGTAATCCTAACGTTAAACTTAACTCTAACCCTATTTCACACCCCAAAACTAAAGTTAACACTAACAGTAACCCTAAACCTAGTCCTATCCCTAACCCTAATTTAATTCTAAAACTACCTCTAACCCTAAACCTAACCCTAAATCTACCCTAACCTTAAACGTAACCCTATAAATAAAATGAACCCAGATCCTAACCCTGAATCTAAAGCTAATCTTAACCCTAATTCTAACCCTAACCTTAAATTTTACACTAATAATAACCATAACTCTAACCTCATAAAGTAACCCAACCTAAACCTAATGGTAACCTTAATCTTAACAATAAACCTCACGAAAACACTAACACTAACCATAAGCCTAACCCTAACCCTAACCCAAACCCTAGCCCTAAAATAACCCTAACATTAACCCTAAACCCAAGACCAACCTTAACCCTAAAACTTAAACCTAACCCTAATCCTAACCCCATACACTAAACCTAACCTTAAAAGTAATGCTTAACTTGACCCTAAAAGTAAACCTAACCTAAACGCTAAACCAAACCTTAACCCTAGCCCTAAACCTAATTGTAACCTTAACCCTAAAACTTAAACCTAACCCTAATCCTAACCCCATACACTAACCTAACCTTAAAAGTAATGCTTAACTTGACCCTAAAAGTAAACCTAACCTAAACGCTAAACCAAACCTTAACCCTAGCCCTAAACCTAATTGTAATGCTAACACTAACCCTAAACCAAACTTTAACCCTAGCCTTAAACCTAATCGTAACCGTAACCCTAACGCTAACCCTAATACTAATGCTTACTCTAATATCTTACCCTAAACCTAACCCTAACCTTAACCCTAACCTAAACATAACCCTAACACAAACCTTAAAATAATCCTAACCATAATT
>NW_011889384.1:46448-51027 GCF_000151845.1 Pteropus vampyrus
TCCTTACCATAACCCCTTACCAGATACCTAACCCTAAATTTAACTTTAACTATCAAACTAATGATAATCCTAACCCTAACCCTAACATTAAACCTAACCTTGATTATAACCCTAAACTAAAGCTAATCCTAACTTTAATTCTAATGCTAATCCTAATTTTACACGAACAATAACCGTAAACCTAATTTCTTAGACAAACCCTAACACTAAACGTAACACTATAACTAAACCTAACTCTAAACCTATACTAAATTTAACACTAACACTAACACTAATCTTAACTTTAAACCTCACCCTACCCTAACGCTAAACTTAACCCTAATTCTAACACTAACACTAATGCCTAACAGCTTATCCTAACAGTAATTCTAAACCTAACCCTAAATTTTACACTAATAAGAATTCTAAACCTAACTCCATACCCTAACCCTGATTCTAACCTTAAAACTAGAGCTAATAATACCCTAATTCTAAAGCTAACACTAACACTAATCATAACCCTGACCCTAACCCAAAAACTAAAGCTAATTCTAACCCTAAATCTAAACCTAGCCCTAAGTTTTATGATAACAATAACCCTAAAACTAACCCCGTACCCTAGGCTGAACCCAAAACTTAAAGCTAATGCTAACCCTAACCCTAACCCTAACACCTTACTTTAACCGTAATCGGAATCTTAAAATTGACCCTAAACCCTAACCCTAACAATAACTCGAACCCTCACCCTGATTCTAACCCTAAAAGAAAAGCTAATCCTAACCATAACTCTAACCCTAGACCTAACACCAACCCTAACCCAATATTTTACACTAATCCTAACCCTAATACCAACTCCTTAATCTAATCCTAACCGTAACCCTTAGTTTAACCATAAAACTAACCCTAACAGTAACCTTAACCATAACATTAACCTTAAACTGGATCCTATCCATAAAACTAAAGCTAATCCTAAACATATTTCAAACCCTTACCCTAAACATTACACTAACAATATCAGTAACCCTGAAACATTACTCTGACCATAAGCATAAACTATAGCTAACCATAAACCTAACAATAACCATATCCCTAAGCATAACCCTAAGCTACACCTAACCGTAAATCTAAACATAAATTAAATGTACCCCTAACCAAAACCTAACCCGAAAACCAACGGTAACCCTAACACTACCTAACCCTAACACTAACCCAAAATCCTAATACCAACCTAACCATAACTGTAATTCTAACCTTAACACTAACTCGAACCCTATCCCTAACTGTATCCCTAACCTAACTCTGATCCTAACACTAAAACTAAAGCTTATCCTAACCCTAATTCTAACTCTAAACTTAAAACATACAATAACTTAAAATTTTAAAATAAAAATAACACAAACGCTAACTTCTTATCCTAAAACTAACCCTAAATCTAACTTTAAGTTAAAACTAAACCTAACTCTAACCATAACCTTAACATTAACCCGAACCCTGATCCTGACCCTAAAACTAAAGCTAATGCTAACCATAAATTTTTACCAAAACCTAACACCAACTCTAACCGTAATCCTAACGTTAAACTTAACTCTAACCCTATTTCACACCCTAAAACTAAAGTTAACACTAACAGTAACCCTAAACCTAGTCCTAACCCTAACCCTAATTTAATTCTAAAACTTACTCTAACCCCAGACCTAACCTTAAATCTACCCTAACCTTAAACGTAACCCTATAACTAAAACGAACCCAGATCCTAACCCTGAATCTAAAGCTAATCTTAACCCTAATTCTAACCCTAACCTTAAATTTTACACTAATAATAACCATAACTCTAACCTCATAAAGTAACCCAACCCTAAACCTAATGGTAACCTTAATCTTAACAATAAACCTCACGAAAACACTAACACTAACCATAAGCCTAACCCTAACCCTAACCCAAACCCTAGCCCTAACATAACCCTAACATTAACCCTAAACCCAAACCAACCTTAACCCTAAAACTTAAACCTAACCCTAATCCTAACCCCATACACTAAACCTAACCTTAAAAGTAATGCTTAACTTGACCCTAAAAGTAAACCTAACCTAAACGCTAAACCAAACCTTAACCCTAGCCCTAAACCTAATTGTAACCCTAACGCTAACCCTAAACCAAACCTTAACCCTAGCCTTAAACCTAATCGGAACCGTAACCCTAACGCTAACCCTAATACTAATGCTTACTCTAATATCTTACCCTAAACCTAACCCTAACCTTAACCCTAACCTAAACATAACCCTAACACAAACCTTAAAATAATCCTAACCATAATTTGATACCTAATACTAACGCTAACCGTAATCCTAACCTTAACCATAACCCTAACCCTAACCATTATCCTAACCTAAATCAAACCCTAACCCTATTTAACTCTAAAACACACTTTGACCATAACCCTAAACCTAAATCTAACCCAAACCTTAAACCTAACACTAATACTAACCCTAACCCAGATGATAACTCTAAATCTAAAACTAATCCTAACACTAATTCTAACTCTAACCCTAAATTTTTCACTAAGAATAACCCTAACCCTAATCCCAACCCTCTCCCTAACCCTAAACCTAACCCTAACCATAACAATAAACCTAATATAAACCTAACCTTAACTATAACCATAAACTGCTAACATGCTAACACTAATCCTAACCCTAGCACTAATCCTAATTCTAATCTCTTACCTTAACCCTAACCGTAAACATAACTGTAATCCTAAACCAAACCATAACGCTAAACCTAATCCAAATCCTAACCCTAACTCTACCCTAAACCTAAAGCTAACTGTAACCATAATGCTAACAGTAATACTAACACTGACCCGAACCCTAACCCTAACCTAAAACTAACCCTAACCCTAACACTAATCCTAACTCTAAACTCTTACCCTAAACCGAAACCTAAAATTAACCCGTACCTAAATCGAAACCTAACCCTAATCCTAAACATATCTGTAATTCTAACCCTTTCAATCCAAAAAATAACACTAAAGCTAACGCTAACTCTAACCTAAACCTACCCCTAACCCTTACCCTAATCTAACCATAAACCTAACCCTAACCATAATCTTAATCTAATCCTAACCCTAAATACTAATACTAACTCTTACCTCTTACCCTAACCCTCACCCTAAATATAACTGTAGCCTTAACCCAAACGATAATGCTAAACCTAACATTAATCCTAACCTTAACTCTAACCCGAACCACAATCAACCCCCAAAATGAACCTTACTTGAACCCTAATGGTAATCCGAACCCAATACCTAACCATAACACTTACCCTAACCCTAAAAATAAAGCTACTTTTAATCCTAATTCTAAACCTAACCCTAATCTTAACCCTAAACCTAACACTAAACCTAAAACTAACGCTCACCCTATCTTAACCCTGACCCTAACACAAATCTTATCTCTAAACTCTTTCCCAAACCCTAACCCTAACCATAAACATAGCCCTAACACTAACACTAATCCTAACTCCTTGCATATCCCTGTCCCTCACCCTAACTCAGACCCTAACCCGAAAGCATAATCCTAACACTAACCCGACCACTAACCCGACCACTAACTAACCCTAAAACTAAAGCTAATCTTAACCGTAATTCTAATTCTAACCCTAACAATAATCCTAAACCTAAATTTTAAATTGACAGTAACTGTAATCCTAAATCCTTACGGTAACCCTAACTCTTAAACTATTGCAAACCCTAACACTAACCCAAACCAAAACTAAACCCTAACCCTAAACATAACCTTAACCCTAACCATAACGCTAATCCCAACCCTAACACCTAACCCATATTGTAAACCTAACCCTAATCCTGACCCTAGTACAAACTTTAACTCCAACCTAATCCTAAACCTAAAACTGCCATAAACCGACAACTAAACTAAACCTACTTGAATCTAAATGGTAATCCTACCCCAAACCTAACCCTAACATTAACTCGAACTCTAAAACTAAAGCTAAACCTAATCCTAATGCTAATCCTAACCCTAAACCTAATCCTAACCCGAACACTAACACTAACCCTAACACTAACATTAATCCTAACTCTAAACTCTTACCCTAACACAAACCCTAAACATAACTGTAAACCTATCCCAAACCATAACGCTAAACCTAACCTTAAACCTAACACTAAACATAACCCTAAGCCGAACACTAACACTAACCCTAACACTAACATTAATCCTAACTCTAAACTCTTACCCTAACACAAACCCTAAACATAACTGTAAACCTATCCCAAACCATAACGCTAAACCTAACCTTAAACCTAACACTAAACATAACCCTAAGCCTAAAAACAACCCTAACCCTAAACCCTAAAGAAAACCCTAATGTTAACCCTAAACCTAAACTTTACACGAAAAATAACAATAAACTTAAGACCTGACCAAAAATAAAACCCTAACCCTCATTTAACTCTAAAAAGCATTCTAACCCTAATTCTAACCCCGATTCTAACCCTAACCCTAAACCAAATGATAATCTTAACTTTAAGAGGTACCCTAATCCTAACCCTTACCTTAACGCTAACCTCAACTGTAACCC
>NW_011889384.1:52737-54709 GCF_000151845.1 Pteropus vampyrus
CTAATCCTAACCTTAATCCTAAACTATGCCTAACACTATCCGTAACCCAAAACTAATCCTAAACCTAATCTTAACCCTAACACTAATTCTAAATCTAAACTCTTACCCTAACCCTAAACATAACTGTAACGCTAACGTAAACCATAACGCTAAACCTAATCCTAACACTAACTCATACATAAGCTTAACACCTCCCTAACCCTAAACCCTATGCCTAACTCTAACCCTGACCTTAACCCTAAATTTTACACTAACAATCACGCTAACTTTAGCCTCTGATCCCAACCTAACCCTACAACTAATTTAACTGTAAAACTAATTCTAACCCTATCCCCAACCCAAAATTTAACCAAAATTTAAACGTAACCCTAACCCTAACCTGTACACTAACCCTAATGCTAAGCCTAACACCAACACTAACCCTAAACACTGAACCTAACACTGACCTTAAACCTAACCCTAACACTAACCCTAACCTTAAGGTAACCCTAACCCTAATATTGAAACAAACACTAATCTTAACTCTAAACTCTTACACTAACCCTAACCCTAACATTAAACCTTACAAACACCCTAACCATGACCCTAACCCTAACCTTAACCCTAAACCGTAATCCTAAACCCAAACCTAACCCTACATAACCCTAACCGTGACCCTAACTCTAACCTTAACCTTAAACCGTAATCCTAACCTAAACCTAACCCTAACATAACCCTAACTTTAACTTAACCCTCACTCTAACCCAAACGTTAATACTAAAACTAACTCTCACCTCTTACCCTAGAGTTAACCGTAAATTTTACAGTAACAATAACCCTAAACATAAACCCTGACACAACCCTAACCCTAACTCTAATTTAACTCTAAAACCAACTCTAAACCTAAACTTAACCCTAAATCTAACTCAAATTTAAAACGTAACCCTAACCCTAAACCTAACCAAGATTATAACCCTAAATCTCAAGCTAATCCTAAAACTAATTCTAACCCTAAGACTAAATTTAACACTAAGAATAAATTTAATACTAATTGCATAACCTAAACCTAACCCTAAAGCTAACGCTAACATAAATCCTATCAGTAACCCTCTCCCTGAACCTAACTGTAACACAAACCCTAACCTTAACACTAACACTAACACTACCCCTAAATTTACACTAAGAATAACTCAAACACTAAACCCATACCCTAATCCTAACCTTACACCTAATGCTAACACTAACAATAACCCTATCCCTAAGCATAACCCAAACCGAAACCTAACCCGAACCATAACGGTAACCCTAACAATAACCGAAATCTAACCCAAACCTGAAACCCTAACACGAACCCTATTCCGAACCCTAATCCTAACCCTAAATTTACAGCTAATCCTAAGCCCTTATTCTAACCTTAACCTTAACCCTAACTCTTACATAACCATAATCCTAACACTAAAACTAAATCTAAACTATATGTAACACTAAACCTAACCCTAAATCTAACTCTAATTTAAAACAAACCCTAAACCTAACACTACCATAAACCTAACCCTAAGCTAAACCTAACCTGGCCCAAATCTAACTCTAAACCTAACTTAACCCTAACCCTAACCCTAACCTAACCATAACCCTAACACTAACATTAATCCTAACTTTAACTTCTTACCTTAAACCTAACCCTACACATATCCCTAAACCTAAACCTAACCCTAAACATAAGCCTAACATAACCCTAACCCTAAACCTAACCCCGTATTCTAACCCTAACCCTAAACCTAATCCTAAGCCTAACACTAAGGATAACCTTAAACAATAATTCCAATGAAACATTAACCCAAACCCAAACCCTAACACCTATCCTAACTCTAACCATTTAACCTAACCAGAAACCTAACCCTAGTACTAACCCTACACCTTACCCTACCTTAACTCAAATCTTAACACTAAGCCCTAAGCCTAACCCTATTGTACACTAAAAAATAACCCTAAC
>NW_011889384.1:55509-57136 GCF_000151845.1 Pteropus vampyrus
GCCGATCCTATCCCTAAAACTAAAGCTAATGATAACCTTAATTTTAAACCTAACTCTAACACTACCCCTAACACTGATACTAACCCTAACAGAAAAGCTTATCCTAACCAAACACTAATCCTAACATTAACCCTAACCCTAAACTAATCCTCACCCTAATCCTAAACCCTAACCATAACGATAACCCTAATAATAAAACTAAGCCCGATCCTAACCCTAAAACTGAAGCTAATCCTAACCATAATTCTAAACCTAATCATAAATTTTACACTAACAATAACTCTAACCCTAACAGCTTACCCAAAATGTAACCCTAAACCTAAAGCTTACACTAACCCTAACCGAATTCGAACCCTACTCTAACCCTAACACTAATCCTAACTCTAACCACTTACTCTAACCCTAACTTTAACCCTTAACCTAACTCTAATCCTAAAGCTATCCTAACTCCAGCCCTAACCCTAAGCCTAATCCTAAATTATACACTAATAACCCTAACCCTAACTCCTTACTCTTAACCTAACACTAACCTTAACATTAACTCTAAAACTAAACCTAACCCTAATTTTAACCGTAACCGTAACCCTAACCCTATCTCTGATCCTGATCATAAAACAAAGGTAATCTTAAGCCAATTCTAAACCTAACCCTAAATTTTACACTAACAAAATCCCTAAATCTAACCATAATTTTAATGCTAACCTTAACCCTAACCCTAACCCTAACCCTAACATTAACCTTAACCCTGAATCTAACCCTAAAACTATATCTAATCCTAACCCTAAAACTAATCCTACCCTAACACTAACACTAACCCTAAACCTAACACTGAACCTAACTTACGCAAATTGTAACCCTAACACTATCCATAAAGCTACCACTAAACTGAGCTTAACCCGAATCCTAACTGTAACCCTAACCCTAACCCTAACACTAAAACTAACAGAAATCCTAAATCTAAATTCTTACCCCAACTCTAACACCTTATGCTAACCCTAATGCTAACCCTAATTCTAACCAAGATCCTAGCCCTAAAATTAAAGATAAACCTAACCCTAATTCTAACCCTAACTTTAACACTAACCCTAAGTCTAAACTTTACACTAACAATAAGCCAAACTGTAACCCATTGCACTAAACCTAATCCTAGCCCTAACTTTAACTCTAAAACTAACCTTAACCCTAACTCTAATACAAAACCTAATGCTAAATCTAACACTAAGTGTCACCCTAACCCTAAACCCATAACTTAAACATAACCATATCGCTAACACTAAATCGTAACCCTAAACTTAACCCTATCCCTAAAACTGATCCTATCTCTAAAACTAAAGCTACACCTAATCCTAACACTAACCCTAATCCTAAACTTTACACTAACAAAAACCTTTACCCTAACCCATACCCTAAACGTAACCTTAACACTAAATTTCTCTCTAAAACTAACTCTAACCTTAATCTTAATCATAACATTAACACCTACCCTTATCCTAACCATAAAAGTAAAGCTAATCCTAACCGTAATTCTGACCCTAAACCTAACACTAACTATAAACCTGATCTTAACCCTAAAACTAAAGCTAATCATAACTCTAACCATGACTTTAAAACTATAGCTAAACCTAAC
>NW_011889384.1:57981-58230 GCF_000151845.1 Pteropus vampyrus
GTAAACCCTAACACTAACCCTAAGCCTTACACTAACCCTAACCGCTAATTTTAACCCTAAGCCTAACCCTAACCCTATACCAAATCCTAACCCTGATCCTAACACTAAAACTAAGGCTAATCCTAACTCTAACCCTAACCCTAACCCTAACCCTAACCTACACCGAAATCAAAAACTAACCATAAACTTAACCCTAAGCTAAACCTAACATGAACTTCCCTCTACCCCTTACTGTAAAGTTAACCCTAA
>NW_011889384.1:58280-61853 GCF_000151845.1 Pteropus vampyrus
AAACTAAACCTACACCGAAATCAAAAACTAACCATAAACTTAACCCTAAGCTAAACCTAACATGAACTTCCCTCTACCCCTTACTGTAAAGTTAACCCTAAGCCTAAACTAACCCTAACCTATACCTAACCCCAACCCTCAAACTAACGAATACCTAACCCTAAACATAACCATGAAACTAATCCTAAATCTAACCTCTTACCCGTACACTAATCCTAAACATAATGCTAAGGTTAAACCTAAATCTAACTCTAACGTACCTAATCTTAAGGCTAACCATAACTAAAACCCTTACACTAATCTTAACCTTAACCTCTTACCCTAACACTAACCATAAACTGAAGCTTAAACTAAACGTAACTTGAACAGTAACGGTAATCCTATACCTAAACCTAACCCTAAACCTGAACCTAACCCTAAACTAAAGCAAAACCTAATCATAATTCTAACCCTAACACTTACACCAGTCCTAAACCTAATTTTACACTAAAAATGAGCCTAACATAACCCTGATTCTAACCCTAAAATTAAAGCTAATCCTAACTTTAATTCCAAATCTAACCCTAAAATATACACTAACAATAATCCTAACCCCAAATCATCCCTTAACCCTAAACCTAAACATAATGCTTACTCTAACCTTAACACTAACCCTAATCCTAACACAAACCTAACCCTAACTCTAACCTTAACTTAACTCTAAAGCTAAGCCTAACCCTAAACCTAAACCTAAACATAACCCTAAACTAAACCTAGTCCTAAACCTAAACCTAACCATTACACTTCTCTTAAATCTAACATCTTACCCTAATGTGAACCCTAAAAATAAACTTAAAATGAACCCTAACTCTAACCGTACTCTCACCATAAATTTTACACTATGACCAAACACTAACCCTAACCCTAACACTAATCCTAACTCTAAAACTTTTCACAACCATACCCAAAATGTAAACCTAACCCTAACCCTAACCATAATACTAACTCAAATGCCTTATTGCAACCCTAAACCTAACACTAACACTAACAATAAATTAAAACCCTAACCCTAACACTAATCCTAACTCTAAAACTTTTCACAACCATACCCAAAATGTAAACCTAACCCTAACCCTAACCATAATACTAACTCAAATGCCTTATTGTAACCCTAAACCTAACACTAACACTAACAATAAATTAAAACATTAACTACAACCAAACCCTAACCCTAACCCTAACACTAATCCTAACTCTAACTACTTACCCTAAAGATAACTCTAACCCTAAACCTAAACTAAAGCTAAACATAAACCTAACCCTAACCCTAACCTAACCCTAAACCAAAATAAACCTAACACTAATCCTAACTCTACCTTGTTTCCTAATCCCAACACTAAACCTATGATAACCCTAACCCTACCTTGTTTCCTAATCCCAACACTAAACCTATGATAACCCTAACCCTAGCCCTAACCCTAACCCTAAACATAACAGAAAGCCTAACCCTAAAACTAACCTAAACTTAACCTAAACCATAACTCTAACTTAACCCTAACCATAACTCTAACCATAACCTAAACCTTATCTTAAGCCTTGCATTCACCCTAACCTAACTGTAACCCTACTTTAACTCTAAAACTAACACTAACTATCCCTCACCCAATCACTAACGTTAACCCTGATCCGAACCTTAAAACTAAAGCTAATCCTATCCTTAATTCTAATCCTAAACCTAACACTAACCCGAACCATAAACTTTCAACTGACAATAACCCTAACCGTAATCCTTTTTAATAAACCTAACCGTAACACTAAATTTAATCTAAACTAACCCTAATCCTACCTAACTGTAACAGTAATGCTATATCTAACCTATTTCCCTAACCGTAACTTTAATCTAAACTAACCCTAATCCTAAACCTAACTGTAACAGTAATGCTATATCTAACCTATTTCCCTAACCGTAACCCTACCTCTAACCCTAACGCTAACCCTGACCTTAATTTTACCCTAACCCTAACCCTAACCTTAAACTTAACTCTCAAACTAACCCTAACACTAACCGTATTTCTAAAACTTACACTAACACTAACTTTAACGCTGATCCTAACCCTAAAACTAAAGCTAATCCTAACTCAAATTCTAACCCTAACCCTAAATTTTACACTAACATAAACTCTAACCCAACTACCTACCCTAATCCTAACCGTATACCAAATTTAAATCTAAAAATAACCCTAATTCTAACGTGAAATCTAACCATAACTTTAACCTTAACCCTAAAAGTAACCTTAACCCGGAACCTAACCCTAAAACTAAAGCTAAAGCTAACACTAATTCTAAACCTAACCCCAAATTTTACACTAATAACCCTAACCTGAAGTCTAAGACTAACCCTAACACTGAAGCCTAAACCTAACATTAATCCTAACTCTAACACCTTTCCATATCACTAACCCTAAAACTAATGCTAACCGTAAGCCTAACCCTAACCCTAACCCTAAACTTAACCCTAACTTAAATCTAACCCTAACCCTAACACTAACTTATCCATAACACTAACCCTAACACTAATCCTAACTATAACCTCATACGCTAAACCTAACCCAAACCCTAACTTTAACTGTAAAACTAATCCTAAACCTAACCCTAATGCTAAACCTAACCATGATCCTAACACTAAAATTAAAGCTAAAATAAGTGTAAATCTAAACCTAATTCTAAATTGTACACTAACAATAACCCTAACCATAACACTTAACCCTAAACCTAACCCTAAACTAAACCTAACCAAACACTAACCATAACCACATACCCTAAGCCTAACACTAAACCTAACATTAACCCTAAACCCTGACTCTTAACCTAATCCTAAAACTAACCCTAACTCTAAATTTTACACTAACAATAAATATAAACCTAACTCCTTACACTAACCTTAACTCTACACCTAAAGCTAACCCTAAACTTAACATAAAACCTAACAATATCTCTAACGCCAATCTAAACATAACCCTAAACTTAACCCTAAATATAAAACTACCGCTAACCTAAACATAAACTGAACTGAACCCTAACAGTAACCATAAAGCTAACATAACCCAAAAACTGCCCTAAAACCTTATATTAAACTGAAATCCTAAACCTAATGCTAACCCAAACACTAACACTAACTTAACCCTAACCATAAACATAACACTAATCCTTACTCTAAACTATTACCCTAAGCCTAACCCTAAGCATAACCAAACTTAATCCAAACCTATACCTACACTTGACCCTAACCCTAAACCTAGCCCTAACCCAAAACGTAACCCTAACACTAATCGTGAATATAACCACTTATCCTAATACTAACTCTAGCCGTTAACCTGATCTTATCGCTAAAACTAAATCTAATCCTAACCCTATTTCTACCCCTAACCCTAACACTAACCTAACCCTGAATTTTATACTAAGAAGAAATATAAACGTAAACCCTTAAGCTAAACTTTACCCTAACTCTAACTTTAACTCTAAAATATCCCTCACCCTAAACCTACCATTAATACTAACCCTGATCCTAACCCCAAAACTAAAGCTAATCCTAAA
>NW_011889384.1:61903-66163 GCF_000151845.1 Pteropus vampyrus
CCTATTTCTACCCCTAACCCTAACACTAACCTAACCCTGAATTTTATACTAAGAAGAAATATAAACGTAAACCCTTAAGCTAAACTTTACCCTAACTCTAACTTTAACTCTAAAATATCCCTCACCCTAAACCTACCATTAATACTAACCCTGATCCTAACCCCAAAACTAAAGCTAATCCTAAACCTAATTCTAAACCTAACACTAACAATAACCGTAACCCTAAACAAGAACCCTAAACCTAAAAGGAAAACTAACCCTAGCTCTAATCCTAACTCTAATCCTAACCCAAACTCTAACCCTAACACTAACCCTAACATTCACCCTAACCCTAATTATAAACCTAACCCTAACCTAAACCTACTCCTAACCCTAACCCTAACTCTAAATTTTACACTAACAATATCCCTAACCTAACTCCTTACCCTGAACCTAATAGTAACCATAAATTAACTCTAAAACTAGCTCTAACCCTAACCCTAACATTAACCCAAAAGCAATCTTAACACTAAAACTAAAGGAATTCCTAATCCTAATTCTACCCCTAAATCTAACAATAACCCTAACCCTAAATTTTACACTAACAATAAGTATAACCGTAACCCCTTAACCTAAACCATACTCTAACTCTAAATTTAACTCTAAAACTAATCCTACCCTAAAGCTAAATTTAACCGTAACCCTAACCCTAACCCCAAAATTAAAGCTAATTGTAACCTTAATTCTAACCCCAACACTAACTCTAAGCATAACCCTAATCCCTAACCCTAACCCTAACAATAAACCTAACCCTAACCCTAATACCAACCCTATTCCTATACCTAAACCTAACTATAACCCTAAGCAAAAGACTAACACTAACCATACCCCTAACCGTATTAACCTAACCCTAACCTAAACCTGAACTTAAACAAAATCCTAACCGTAAACCTAACGCTTCTCCTAACCCTAAGAGTAATCCTAAACCTGACTCTAAACCTAAACCCAACACTCACCCTAATGCTAACACTAACCCTAACCCTATACCTAACCATAAACAGACCCCTAAACTAAACCTAACTTGAAACCTAACGGTAATCCTATCCCTAACCCTAATCCTAACCCTGACCCTAAACCTAAAACTAAAGCTACACCTAATCCTAATTCTAACCCTAACATTAACAATAACACAAATCCTAACTCTAAAACTAAAGCTAATCGTAACCTTAAAAATAACTCTAACACTAACCCTAAGCCTAAACCTAAACCCTAACCCTAACTCTAACACTAAACCTAACCCTAATCCTAACCCT
Organism: Pteropus vampyrus; assembly: GCF_000151845.1. Classification (NCBI taxonomy): domain Eukaryota; kingdom Metazoa; phylum Chordata; class Mammalia; order Chiroptera; family Pteropodidae; genus Pteropus; species Pteropus vampyrus. Next base: position 63,196 of record NW_011889384.1, read on the forward strand.
AACCCTATCCCTATCACTAACCCTAACTCTAATCCTAACCAAAACACTAACACTAACAGTAACCCTAACCATAACCCTAACCCTAATCCTAATCTCTAACCCTAACCCTAACTCTAACCCTAAACTTGACTTTAAACCTAACCCTAACACTCATCTTAATCCTAACCATAACAATAACCATAACCATAAACCTACCCTTAAACTAAATCTAACTTGAAACCTAATTTTAATCCTATCTATAGCCCTAACCCTAACACAGACCCTAAACATAAAAATAAACGAATACTAATCCTAATAGTAATCCTATATCTTACAATAACCCTAACCCTAAATTTTACACTAAAAGTAACCCTAACCTTAACCCTGTTCCCTGAACCTAATCTTAAACCTTAATTAACTCTAAAACTAACTCTAACCGTAACCCTAATCATGATTCTAACCCTAAAACTAAAGCTAATGCTAAACCTATTTCCCTGACCTTAAATTTTACACTAAAAATTACCCTAACCATGATGCCTTCTGCTAACCCTAACCCTAACCCTGACTCTAAACATAAAAGTAAAGTTAATGCTAACCCTAATTCTAACCCTAAGCCTAGCAATAAACCTTAGCCTAAACGTTAAATTAACAATAAACCTACCTCGAACCCTGTACCCTAAACATCACCCTAACCCTAAATCTAATACTAAAACTAATCTTAACCCTATCCCTAACCTAAAGATAACCCTCACCCTAAACATAATCCTAAACCTACTGGAAAACTAAACCTAACCAGAACCTTAACGGTAACCCTAACGCTAACCTAACCCTAAACCTAAACCTAACATTAACTCTAATCCTAACTCTAACCCTAAACCTACTGGAAAACTAAACCTAACCAGAACCTTAACGGTAACCCTAACGCTAACCTAACCCTAAACCTAAACCTAACATTAACTCTAATCCTAACTCTAACCTCTTATGCTAACACTAACCCAAACTCTAACCCTAATCCTATTCCTAAACCTAACATAATTTTAAACAACAAATAACCCTAACCTTAACCCCTGATGCTAAAGCTAACCGTAACTTTAATTTTAACTCTAAAACTAACTCTAACACTAACCATAATGCTATAAATAACCCTAACCCTGACTCTAACCCTAAAACTAAAGCTAATCCTAATCCTAATTCTTACCCTAACACGAGCACTGAACATAACCCCGAACGTAATTCTAAAACTATAGCTTATCCTAAGACTGTATCTAATCCTTACCCGAAATTTTACACTAACAATAACCCTAACCCTAACGCTAACCCTAACACTTACCTTAACCCTTATACTAACTCTAAACTAAAACTGATCCTAACCTTAACCCTTACCCTAAATCTACCCCTAACCTAATGCTAACCCTAACACTAAACCTAACAGTTATGTCTAACCTCTTACCCTAACACTAACACTAACACTAAACCTAACCCTATTCCTAACCCTACCCCGAACTCTAAAATAAAACTAATACTAACCTGAAACCTAAGCCAACTCTAAACCCTAAAGCCTAACCTAAACCTATCCTTAATTATAACCCTGATCCTATCCATAAAACAAAAGTAAATCCTAATCTTATTTTTAACCCCAAGCCTAATATACTCCTAAAACTAAATTTTAAATTAACAATAAATCTGACCCGAATCCTTCACCCTAAATGTAACACTAACCCTAACTTAAACACTAAAACTAACCCTAACACTAAGCTAAGTCTAACATTAACCCTAACCCTGATTCTAACCCTAAAACTAAAGCTAATCCTTACTTTAATTCTAGCCAAAGCCCTGAATTATACACTAACAATATCCATAACACTAACCCCTTATCCTAACCCTAATCCTAAATCTAAAGGTAACCCTAACCCTAGCCCTAACCCTAACCCTTTACCCTAACCCTACCACTATCCCTAACCCTATACTTAACCCTAACCCTAACCCTAAACCTACCCCTAACCCTAACTATAACTCTAACTGAACCTAAACCTAACCCTATCCCTAACTAAAAGCTAATCCTAAACCTAACAATAACCCTAATCTAAATTTTAAACTAATAATAACCCTAAACTTAACATCTTATATAAACCTAACACTAACCCTAACTTTAACTCTAAATCTAACTCTAACACTAAGTCTAACACTAACCCTAAAACAAATGAAATTCTAGAGTCTTAACCTAACACTAACCTAAACCCTAACTCATCCTAACCCTAACCCTAACCCTAATTCTAAACTAAACCTAAACCGGATCTTACCCCCTCCGCAAAAAAACTAATGCTAACCGTATATCTAAACCTAACTCTAACAATAACCCAAATAAATTTTAAACTGACAACGACCCTAATCTCTTACCCTCAATCTGACCCCGACCATAATATTAACTCTAAAACTAATTCTAACCCTAACCCTAACACCTTGCCCTAAACCTAACCCTAACTTTAACTTTAAAAATAACTCTAAACCTAATCCTAACACTAACCCGAATTCTAACCTAAATCTAACCCTAACACTTACCCTTCCCTAACACAAACCCGAACCCTAACCCGAACACTAATCATAAAACTAAACTGTGACCTTAAACGTAACTCTATTCTTCTAACCCTAAAATAAGCCTCACCCTAACCATAACTTAAACCTAAAGCTAATGCCTAACCTAAAACTATTCCTAATTGTAACCTCTTATGCTAACCCTAACTCTAACATTAACTGTAGCCTTGATCCTAATCTTAAAACTCAAGTTATCCTAACCCTTATTCTAAAATAACCCTAAGAATAACCCTAATCCTAAATTTCAAACTAAAAATAAACCTAACTCTAACATCTTACCTTAAACCTAACACTAACTTTAACTCTAAACTAACTCTAACCCTAACCCGAAACAGAACGTTAACCGTACACCACATCCTAACACTACAAGTAAAGCTAATCCTAAATTTAATTCAAA
>NW_011889384.1:68706-70293 GCF_000151845.1 Pteropus vampyrus
TAACACTAAAGCTTATTCTAACCCTAATTCTAAACCTAACCCTAAATTTTACACTAAAAATAATTCTAAAACTAACTGCTTACCCTAAGCTTACCTCTAAACCTAAAGCTAATCCTAAGCATTATACTAACCCTAACTCTAATCCTAACCCTAAACTACACGTAACCATAAAGCTAAAACTAAACTAAATCTAACACGAACCCTAAGTATCACCCAAACTCTAACTTAACCTAAACACTAACGCTAACCCTAACACTAATCCTAAATCTAAGCTCTTACCCTAACCCTAACCCTAACCCAGACCTTAACACTAAAACTAAAGCTAATCATAAGCCTAATTCTAACCCTAACGCTAACCCTATACCTAAGCATATCCCTAATCTAAATCTAATCCGAACCCTAATGGTAAACCTAACACCAACCTAATCTTAACCCTAATCCTAATAGTTTATTCTAACACTAACCCTAACCCTATACCTAATCCTAACTCTGATCCTAACGCTAAAACTAAAGCTAATCCTAACTCTAACGCTAACCCTAACCCTGACTATAACTCTAACATAAAGAGACACTGAACTTTAAAACTAACCATAAACCTAACACTAAGCTAAACCTAACGTGATTCTAACTCTAACCGTAACCCTAAAACTAACCCTAACCCTATCCTAACCCTAAACTAAACCTGACCCTAACACTAAACTTAACATATACTAACCCTAAACTTAACCATAAAACTAATCCTAATTCTAAACACTTAACCGAAACCTAATCCTAAACCTAATGCTAACCCTAAACCTAAATCTAACCCTGACCTAAACATAACCCTAACCCTAACCCTAACCCTAACCAAAACACTTACACTAATTCAAACTCTAACCTCTTACCCTAAACCTAAACCTAACCCTAACTTTAACTGTAAATCTAACCCTAACCCTAACACTAACACTAAACCTAACCATGATCCTAATGCTAAAATAAAGCTAAACTTAAGCCTACATCTAAACCAAATCCTAAATTTTAGACTAACAATAACCATAACCGTAACCCCTTACCCTAAACCTATCCCAAAAACTAACCCTAACCCAACCCTAACACTAACCCTAACCTAAACTTAACCCTAACCCTAACCCGAACACTAGCCTAACCATAAAAATATCCTTAACCCTAAACCTAATCCTAACCCTTACCCCTTTCCGTAAGCCTAACCCTAACCCTAACATTAACCCTAAAGCCTAACTCTAACCCTAATCCTAACCCTAACTCTAAATTTTACGGTAACAATAAATATAAACCTAAGCCCTTACACTAACCTTAACCCTTCACCTAAAGCTAACCCTAAACCTAACACAAACCTAACACTATCCCTAACATAAATTTAAACATAAACCTAACCCTAACCCTAAACATAAGCCTAGCGCTAACCTAAACATAAACTAAAACCTAATGGTAACCCTAAAGCTAACCTAACACTAAAACTAACCCTAAACCCAAACCTGAATCCCTAAATCTAATGCTAACTCAAAACCTAACACTAACACCAACATTATCCGTAACCTAAACAGTAGCCTAACCTTTACACTAAGGTAA
>NW_011889384.1:70343-72320 GCF_000151845.1 Pteropus vampyrus
TAAACCTAACACTAACTTTAACTCTAAACTAACTCTAACCCTAACCCGAAACAGAACGTTAACCGTACACCACATCCTAACACTACAAGTAAAGCTAATCCTAAATTTAATTCAAACCCTAACCCTAAATATTACACTAACAATTATCCTAAACCTAAACCCTTACCCTAAGCTAAAGCCTAATACTAATCCTAACTCTAACCATTTATCCTAACACTAACCCTAACCTAAACATAACCCTAACCCTAAACCAGCCCTCTCAATAACCCTAAACCTAACCCTAACCCTAACGCTAACACTAATCCTAACTCTAACCTCTCACATCGACCCTAACCCTAAACCTAACCTAACCCTAAACCTAATCCTAAAACTAAACCTAACCCTAAAACTAACCACTTAAGCTAACACTAACCCTAAGCCTAACCCTAAACCTTAACCATAAAACTAACCCTAACCATAAATTTGAAACTAACAATAACCATAACCCCAATCCCTTACCCTAAACCAATCCATAACCCTAACATTAACTCTCAATATAACTCTAACCCTAACAAAACCCTGTTTCAGATCTTAACCTTAAAATTAAAGTTATTCCTAACCAAAATTATAATCCTAACACTAACCTAAACCTAACCCTAACCCTAACCCTAACCCTAATTTAACCCTAACTCTACCGCTAAACGTAACAATAATACTAACTCTAACTTCTTAAACTAACCCTACTGCTAACCCTAAGCCAAACCCTAACCTAAACCTAACTCTAACCCTAACCCTAAACCCTATTCCTAACCTTAACCCTTATCCTAACACTGAGTCTAACCATAAAATTAAATCTAATCCAACCCTAATTCTATCCTTACCCCTAAGACTAACCCAAACCCTAAAATATACACTAGCAATCACTCTAAACCTAACTCCTTATATTAACTCTAACCCTAAACCGAAAGCTAAATCTAAACATAACACTAACGCTAACCCTAATTCTAACCCTACCCTAAACCAAACCCTAAACCTAACCCTAGCCCTAACCATAAATGTACCACTAAACTAAACCTAACCCTAACACTAAAGCCTAAACATAACGCTAACCCTAATCATAAACCTGATCCTTACCCTAAAAATAAAGGTAATCATAACCCAAATTCTAACTCTAACCTCGACAACAACACTTAGCCTAAATTTTGTACTAACAGTAGTAACATGAAGCCTAACCCCTTAAGCTAAATCTACCCTAACACCAAATTTAACTCTAATTCTCACCCTAACCTTAACTTTAACCCTGACATTAACGCTATTCATGAATCTAATCTTAAAACTAAAGCTAATCCTAACCTTAATTCTAATCCTAACCCTAACACTAACCATAACCGTGAAGCTAACCCTAAAACTAAAGCGAATCCTAATTTTAATTCTAACCATAACCCTGAATTGAACACTAACCGTAAACTTAACCCCTTACCTTAACCCTAATCACAATCCTAACGTAACCCTAAACCTAATACTAACCTTATCAATAACTCTAACACTAACTCTAATCCTAAATCTAACCTTTTACCCGAATCCTAACGCTATCCCTATCGCGAACCTTAACGTAACCTAACTCTAACTCTAAATTTTACACTAATAATAAACCTAAACCTGACCACTAACCCTAAATCTAACCCTAACCTAACTTTTACACTAAAGTAAACGTAACCCTAACCCTAACCGTAAGCTCACCCTAAGCTTAAATCTACACTAACCCTAACTCTGATCCTAACCCTAAAAGTAAAACTAACTTTAACCCTAATTCTAATCCTAACTGTAAATTTTACACTACCGATAATCGTAACCCTAAAGCCTAAACCTCACCATAAACCTAAACCTAAAGCTAAGCGTAACCCTAACAGTAACCCTATTCTTAACTCTATCCCTAACCCGAACGTAAAACCAACCCTAACCCTAACCCTAAACATATTCCTACCCTAAGGCAAACCT
>NW_011889384.1:73595-73896 GCF_000151845.1 Pteropus vampyrus
ACCCTAACAGTAACCCTATTCTTAACTCTATACCTAACCCGAACGTAAAACCAACCCTAACCCTAACCCTAAACATATTCCTACCCTAAGGCAAATCTTACGCAAACTCTACTGGCAACCCCACAACTAACCTACACCTAATCCTAACACTAACCCTAACATTAACACTAATCCTAAAACTAACCTCTTGCCTTAAAGGTAACCTAATAATAACCTTAACACTAATCTTTTACCCTAAACCAAACACTAACCCTAACTTTTAATGTAAAAAGAACCCTAACCCTAACCCTAATCCTAACAA
>NW_011889384.1:75203-79163 GCF_000151845.1 Pteropus vampyrus
CTAACACTAACCCTAACCTATCACTAACCCTAAACCTGATTCTAACGCGGTAATTAAAGCTAAACCTAAGCCTAAATCCAACATTAATCCTAAATTTTACACTAACAATAACCCTAACCATAACCCATTACCATAACCCTATCTAACCTAATGCTAACCCTAACCCTAACCTTAACGTAACTCTAACTAACTTAACTCTAAAACTAACCCTAACCCTGAACCTTACCTAAACCAGACCTAAAACTAACCCTAACTCTAACACAATCCTAACCCTAACCCTAACCCTAACACTAATCCTAACTCTAACCTCTTACCCTAACCCTAATCTTAAACCTAATACTAATCATAAGCCTACCCATAAAATAAACCTAAATTGAAAACTAATGATAATACTTTCTATAGCCCTAACCCTAACACAGACCCTAAACATAAAACTAAAACTAATCCTAATCCTAAGAGTAATCCTATTTCTTACAATAAACCTAACCCTAAACTTTACACTAACAATAACCCTAACCCTAACCTCTTACGCTAAACCTAAACCTTAATCTAAATTTAACTCTGAAACCAACACTAACCCTAACCCTAACCCTAACAATAACCCTAACCCTGATCCTAACAAAAAAAATATAGCTAATCCTAACCCTATTGCTAACCCTAACCCTAACACTAACCCTAATCCTAACGATGACTCTAACAGTAATCCTAAACCTAACACTAACCCTAACCCATAAGCCTAAACTTAACCCTATTCCTAACCGTAATCCTAACCCTAAATTTCACACTAACAATAACCTTAAAATTAACCCCTTACCCATACTTAATTCTAACCCTTAATCAACTCTAAAACTAACTCTAAACCTAGCCCTAACCATGATCCTAACCCTAAAAGTAAAGCTAATCCTACACCTATTTCGAACTCTACCCTTAAACCTAATGCTATCCCTAAATCTAATACAAACCCTAACCTTAAACCTCATCCTAAATTAAATCTGACCTTAACACTTACCCTGACCTAACCCTAACACTAACACTAACCCTAACACTAATCCTAAATCTAAACTGTTATTCTACCCTAACCCTAAACCTAAATCTACCCCAACCCAAATCTAACCCTAACCCTTACACTAATCTAATCCTAAACCTATCCCTAACCCTAACAATAATCATAACTATAACCTCTTATCCTAAACCTAACCCTAACCCAACACCAAAACCAAGCTTAGCTCTAACCATACCACTTGCCCTAACCCTGATCCTAACCATAAAACTAAAGTTAATCCTAACACTAATTATAATGCTAAGCCTAAATTTTAAATTAACAATAAACCTAACCCGAACCCCGTACCCTAAACATAACCATGACCCTAACCCTAACTCTAACTCTAAAACTAATCCTAACCCTAACCCTAACCTAAACAAAACCCTAACCCTAAGATAATCATAAACCTACTGATAAATTAAACCAAACTCGAACCCAAACGGTTAACCCTAATGCTATCCTAAAGCTAAACCTAACCCTAACATTAACTCTAATCCTAACTCTAACCTCCTATGCTAACGCTAACACAAACCATAACCATAACACTAACCTTAATTCTCTTCCTAATCTAACCTACCCTAAACATAACACAAATCCTAACCATAAACCTACCAAGAAACTAAACCTAACTTGAACCCTAACGGTAATCCTATCTCTAAACCTAACCCTAATCCTGACCTAAACCTTAAAATTAAAGCTTATCGTAATCATAATTCTAACCCTATATCTTACACTAAACCTAACCATAAAATTAATACTAACAAGAACCCTAACCCTATGCCCTTAACCTATACCTAACCCTAAGTCTAACTTGACTCTAAAACTAACCCTAACCTTAACATTAACCATAACACTTAACCTAACCCTAAATCTAAAGCTATTCCTATCCCTAATTCTAACCCTAACACTAACACTACCATAATCCTGATCATACATTTAAAACTAAAGCTAATCCTAACTTAATTCTAAACATAACCCTATATTATACCTAATAATAACCCTAACCTTAACCGCTTACATTAACCCTAACCCTAAACCTAATGCTAACACTAACCCTAACACTAACTCTAAGCCTAACCCTAAAACTAACCTAAACCTAACTGTAACAATAACGCTAATCCTAACACTAACCTCTTATCGTAGCCTAAACATAACACTAACCCTAACACTAATCTTAATTGTAACCTCTTACCCTAAACAACCATAACCCTAACCCTTACCCTAACCCTAATCTAAACTAAAACCTAGAGCTAACCCTAAACTAATCTTAACTCTAACCTCTAAAACTAAGCCTAAAACTAACCTTAACCCTGAACCTAACCTTGAAAGTAAAGTTAACCCAACCCTAATTCTAATCGTAAACCTAATCATAACTCTAACTCTAAATTTTAAAATAACAATAACCCTGCCCCTAAACTCTTAAGCGAAACCTAAACCTAACCCCAATTTTAACTCTAAAACTAACTCTAACCTTAACCCCAACCCTAACACTAGCCTAACCATAAAAATATCCCTAACCCTCACCCTAATCCTAACCCTAATCCCTTACCGTAAGCATAAACCTAACCGTAACATTAGCCCTAATCCTAAACCTAATCGTAAAACTACACATAACTGTAAATTTTGCAATAACAATAAATATAAAATAACCCTTACACTAAACTTAAACCTAAACCTTAAGCTAATCCAAATCCTAACACACAACTTAACACTATTCCTAACGCCAATCTTAACAAAAACCTAACCTTAACCCAAAACAAAAAAATACTGCTAATCTAAAATAAACTCTAACACTAAGCCTAAGGCTAACCTAACCCTAAAACTAACCCTAACCACTTACTCTAACCCGAAACCCTAAACCTAATGCTAACCCAAACCCTAACACTAACCCTAACCATAGCACTAACGTAAATCTTAGTCTAACCATTACAATAACTTAACTCAAAACGTAACCCTAACACTAATTCCAACTCTAAACTCTTACCCTAACCCTAACCCTAACCATAATCAAACCTAATCCTAATCTATACCTACACTTACCCCTAACCCTAACACTAGCCCTAAACCTAACACTAATCCTAAATATAACCACTTACCATAACCCTAACTCTAACACTAATCCTGAACTTAATGCTAAAACTAAAGCTAATCCTATCCCTAATTCTAACCCTAACACTAACCCTAACAATAACCCTAACATTCACCCTAACTCTAAACCTGAACCTAACCTTAATCTAAACCGAACACAAAACCTACCTCTAACCCTAATCCTAACTCTAAATTTAACACTAACAATAACTAGAACCATAACCCCTTAACCTAAACCGAACCCTAACTCTAACTTTAACTCTAAAACTAAATTTAAGCCTAAACCTAACATTAACCCTAACTCTGATCCTAACTGCAAAACTAAAACTAATCGTAACCTTAAATTTAGCCCTAACAGTAACCCTAAGCCTAACCCTAAACTCTAACCCTAATCATAAAACTAAACCTAACCCAAACCTTAACACTAACCCTCTCTCTATCCCTAACTCAAACTCTAACCCTAACCCAAACACTAATCCTAACAGTATCCCTAAGCCTATTACCCTAACCCTAACCCTACCCTTAACCCGAACTTAACCAAAACCCTAATCGTAACCCTAATCCCTAATCCTAACTCTAACCCTAACCCTAACACTCACCCTAAAGCTAACCATAACCCTAACCCTAACTCGGACCTAAACCTAACCCTAACCCGAACCCTAACCCGAACACTAACCAGAAACCTGCCCCTAAACTAAACCTAACTTGAAACCCTATGGTAATCCTATCCCTAATCCTAATCCTAATCCTGACCCTAAACCTAAAACTAAAGCTACTCCTAATACTAATTCTAACCCTATTTAGTACACTAACCTTCACCGTAAATTTTA
>NW_011889384.1:79213-80671 GCF_000151845.1 Pteropus vampyrus
CTACTCCTAATACTAATTCTAACCCTATTTAGTACACTAACCTTCACCGTAAATTTTAAGCTAACAATAACCCGAAACCTAACCATAACAGTAACCCTAACCCTAAACCTAAATCTAAACTAAACCTAACTCTAAATTTAACTCTAAAACTGACGCTAACCCTAACGCTAACCTTAACCCAAAAACTAAAGCTATTCCTAATACTAATTCTAACCCTAGCCCTAACACTAACTTCAATTCCATCTCTAAATCTAACCCTAAACCCCACCCTAACACATAACTGTAATCCTAAACTCAACCATAACCCTATCGCTTACACTAACCCTAACCGTAATACTAACCCGAAATTTTACAACTATAACCGTAACACCAACTCCTTACCCATAATCTAATACTAATCCTACATTAACTCTAAAACTAACTCTTAATCTAACCCTAAGCCTAAAGGTAACACTAACCATAAACCAAATCCTTACCCTATAACTAAACCCCATTTTAAACCTAATTCGAACACTAATCCTAAATTTTATACTACATTAGCAATAACTCTAACCCTAAAACTAACCCTAACCCTAAATCTAAACTTAATTCTAAGCAGAACCCTAAACCTAAACCTAACCCTAAACCTAACACCTTATCCTGACCATAAACCTAACTCTAACCCTAACTTTAACTCTAAAACTAACCCTAACTCTAACCCTAATCCTATCACTAACCCTAAACCTGATCCTAACCCGATAATTAAAGCTAACCCTAATCCTAAACCTTACCCTAAATCAGACCTAAAAAACACCCATATTCAAACCCAACACTAATCCTAACACTAACCTTAACACTAATCCTAACTCTATCCTCTTACCCTAACTCTAACCCTATCCCTAAAACTGACACTAACCATAAACCTACCCCTAAATTAAACCTAACTTGAAACCTAACGGTAATCCTATCTATAGCTCTAACCCTAAAACAGACCCTAAACCTAAAACTAAAGCTAATCCTAATCCTAATACTAACTGTATTTCATACAATAACCCTAACCCTAAATTATATACTAACAAGAAACCTAACCCTAATCCCTTACCCTAAAAGTAATTCTAACTCTAACTTTAACTCTAAAAGTAAACCTAACCCTAACTATAATCCGAACCTTAACCCTAACTTTGATCCTAACAAAAAAACTAAAGGTATTCCTAACCCTAATGCTAACCCTAATCCTAATGATAACTCTAACACTAACCCTAAACCTAACCCTAAACCTATCTCATAAGCTTAACCTTAACCCTAATGCCTTACCCAAACCCTAAACCTAATACTAGCCCTAAACCTAACACAAACCCTAACCCTAACCCTCATCCTAAACTAAATATAACCATAACCCTTACCCTAACCTAACCATAACACTAACCCTAATCCTAACACTAATCTTTAATCTAAACTCTTATTCTTCGCTAACCCTAA
>NW_011889384.1:82696-84159 GCF_000151845.1 Pteropus vampyrus
ACACTTACCCTAAACTTAACTCTAACCCGAACTCTATCCCTTAACTAAACCTAACCAGAACCCTAACTCTAAACTAACCCTAACCTTAACCCTTATCCTAAACCTAATGCTAACCCTAACCCTAACCCTAACCTAAGCCTAACCCTAACACTTACCCTTCCCTAACAATAACCCTACCCCTATCCCGAACCCTAATCATAAGACTATCTGTGACCCTAAAACTAACTCTAACTCTTCTAACCCTAACCTAAACCTCACTCTAACTCTAACTGAAACCTAACCCTAATTCTATATCTAACACTAATCCTAACTGTAACCTCTTATGCTAACCTTAACACTAACCCGAACTGTAGCCCTAAATCTAATCTTAAAACTAAAGTTATTTTAACCATTATTCTAACAATAACCCTAAGAATAACTCAAACCCTAAAATTCAAACTAACAATAAACCTATCCCTATCCCCTTACCCTAACCCTAAAACTAACTTTAACTCTAAAACTAACTCTAATCCTAAACCAAACCAGAACATAAACTCTAACCCCGATCCTAACCTTAAAACTACAGATAATCCTAACCCTAATTATGACCCTAAATCTATCACTAACCATAACTGTAATCAGAGCCCTAAAACTAAAGCTAAACCTAAATTTAATTGTAACTCTTACCCTAAATATTACACTAACCATAGCCCTAACCCTAAACAATTTCCTAAACATAAATCTAACCCTAATCCTAACTCTAACATCCTAATCTAACCATAAACCTAACATAAACCTTAACACTAATCCTAACTCTAAACTCTTATCCTAACCCTAACACTATCCCTAACCAAACCATAAACCTAACCTAACCCTAATCCTGACAATAATCCTAAACCTAACACAAACCCGAACACTAACACTAACACTAACACTAACACTAACACTAACACTAACACTAATCCTAAATCTAACCTCTTACATTAAGCCTAACCTTAAACCTAACCTAACACTAATCCTAACCCTAACTCTAACACTAAACCTAATTCTAAACTTAACAGCTTAATCTAACCTTTACCCTAAGCATAACCTTAAATCCTAACCATAAAACTAATCTAACCCTAAATTTTAAACTAACAATAACTATAACTCCAATTCCTTACCCTAAACCTATTCGTAACCCTAACATTGACTCTCAAGCAAACTCTAACCCTAGCCGTATTCTAACAAAACCCTAATTCAGATCTTAAACCTTAAACTAAAGTTAATCCTAATGAAAATTCTAATCCTAACCCTAACCTAAACCTCACCCTAACCCTAACATAACCCTAACCATAACTATAAACCTAACAATAACCCTAAATCTAAACTTTTACACTAACCCTATCCCTAACTCTAATCCAAACCCTAACCTAAACCTAACCCTAACCCTAACCCTAAATCCTAACCCTAATCCTAACCCTGAGTCTAATCCTAAAACTAAA
>NW_011889384.1:85978-87572 GCF_000151845.1 Pteropus vampyrus
ACTAACCCTAAAAATAAAGCTAATGCTAATCATAATTCTAAACCTAACCCTAACAATAACCATAATCCTGATTCTAACCCTAAGACTAAAGCTTATCCTAACAGTAATTCTAACCCTAACCCTAAATTTTACACTAATAATAATTCTAAACCTAACTCCTTACCCTACCCCTGATCCAAACCTTAAAACTAGAGCTAAAAATAACCTTAATTCTAAACCTAACAGTGACACTAACCCTAACCCTGACCCTAACCTGAAAACTAAAGCTAATTCTAACACTAAATCTAAACCTATCCCTAAATTTTACGCTAACAATAACCCTAAAACTAACCCCTTACCCTAAAACGAACCCTAAACTAAAAGCTGACCCTAACCCTAACACTAATCCTTACTCAAACACTAAACATAAACTTACCCCTAAACTATATCTAACCGAACACTAATGGTAAACCTAACCATAAACTAAACCTAACTCTAACCCTAAAATAAATCCTAAAAGGAAATGTAACAATAACCCTAAACTTAACCCCTTACATTAACTCTAAATCTAAAACGAACCCTAAACATAAAGCTAACCATAACCCTAACAAAATCCCTAACCCTAACCAAAACCTTAACCCTAACCCTAACATTAACCTTAACTCTAAAACTGGACCAAACTCTAAAACTAAAGTTAATCCTAACCCTAATTCAGACCCTAACCTTAACACTAACTTAACCCTAAATTTTATACTACCAATAACCGTAAATGTAACCCCATACCCTAGACCTAAACCTAACCCTAAATTTAACTCTAAAACTAACTCTAAACATAACCTTAACCCTAAGCATAAGCCTAACTTAAATCTAACCTGAACCCTAACAATAACTGTAACACTAACCTAACCATAACCAAAACCCTAAACCCTAACCCTAAAAATGACCCCTTACTGTAACCCTAACCTTAACATTAACCCTGATCCTAACACTAAAACTAAAGCTAATCCTAAAATTACCACTAACACTAAACCTGACCATAATTCTAAGCTCTTACGCTAAACCTAACCTTAATCTAAAGCCAACCATAACTTTAACAATAACCATAACCCTAATTTTAACTCTAACCTAAATCAAACTCTAACCCTAACACTAACCACAAACCTAACCCTAAACTAAAACAACCTGACCCTAAATCTAATCCTAACAATAAACCCAAACCTAACCAAAAGCTAACCATAACACTAACCCTAACATTAAGTCTAATCTAACTACTTACCCTAAAACTAACCTGACCACTATCACTAAACATTAACCCTAACCCTAAACGTAAACCTAAAGCTAACTCTAAACCTAACCCCATACCTTAACACTAATCCTACCCCTAACCCTGATTCTAACCTTAAAACTATAGCTAATCCATACCCTAATTCTAACCCTAACCCTAACACTAACACTAACCCTATTTAACACAAACAATAACCATAACCCTAACCTTTTAACTTAAAGGTAACCCTAACCGTAACTTTAACCCTAAAACTTAACCTAACCTTTTACTTAACAGTAACATTAAACCTAATCCTGATCCTAACCCTAAAACAAAAGTTAATGCAACCCT
>NW_011889384.1:88977-105555 GCF_000151845.1 Pteropus vampyrus
TAATGGTAACCCTAATACTAAACTAACCCTAACCCTAACCCTAAATTCTAATACTAACCAAACCCTAACTGTAATTCTAACCTTAAACCTAAGCCAAACCCTATCCCTAACCGTATCCCTAATGCTAACTCTGATCCTAACACTAAAACTAAAGCTTATCCTAACCCTAATTCTAACACTAACCATAAAACATATCATAACCTTAAATTTTAAACTAACAATAACACTAACCCTAACTTCTTATCCTAAAACTAATCCTAAATCTAACTTTAAGTTAAAACTAACCCTAAATCTAACCTTAACCCAAACATTAACCCTAACCTCATCCTAACCCTAAAACTAAAGCTAATGCTAACTATAATTTTATACCTAAACCTAACACCAACCCTAAGCATAACCCTGACGCTAACCCTAACACGAACCCTATTTCACATCCTAACCCTAATTTTTACACTAACATTAATCCTAACACTAATTCTAAACCTCACCCTAATTTAATTCAAAAACTACTCTAACCCTAACCCTAGTTCTAAATCTACCCTAACCTTAAACGTAACCCTATAACTAAAACTAACCCAGATCCTAACACTGAATCTAAAGCTAATCCTATACCAAAATCTAACGCTAACCCTAAATTTTACACTAATAATAACCATAACTCTAACCCCATAAATTAACCAAACCCTAAACCAAATGCTAACCTTAATCTTAACAATAACCCTCACTAACACACTAACACTAACTCTAAGCCTAACCTTAACCCTAACCCAAACCCTAGCCCTAACCTAACCCTAAACTTAACCCTAACCCTAAATCCAACACCAACCATAACCCTAAAACTTAAACCTAAACCTAACCCTAACCCTAACCCTAACCCTAACCCTAACCCTGATCATAATCCTAACCCAATCCATAATCCTAATCATAAAAAATAAAGCTATTCCTAACCCAATTTTAACCCTAACCGAAATATTAAACTAATAATAACACTTACCCTAACCCTAATTTTAATGCTAATCCTAACCCTAACATAACCCTGACCCTAAAAGTAACACTAAATTTAACCCATTATTCTAACACTAACCCTAACACGAAATCTAAATTCTAACCCTAAATTTAACCATGACCTTAACCCCAATCCTAACCTGAAAACTAGAGCTAATCCTAACCCTAATTCTAACCTGAACCCTAAATTTTACAGCAACAATAGTACTAACCCTAATCCCTTACCCTATCCCTAAACATAACTATTGCTAAATCTAACCCTAACACTAACCTTATCCCTAAAAATAACTCTAAACTAAACCTAATTCATAACCTAATGGTAAACTTAACACTAACCTAACTCTAACACTAACCCTAAACTCTAACCCTAATCCTAACCTTAACACTAAACCTAAAACTAACCCAAACTTCTTATTCTAACCCTAACCCGATCCCTAACCTAAACTAAACCTAACCTTAAACGCTAAACGTAAACTTAAGCCTATCCCTGATACTAACGCTGCAACTAAAGCTAATCCTAACCCTAACCTTAACTTAAGCCTAACCCTAACTCTAACCCTAATACTAATAATAACAGTAAAAACTTACCTTACCCTAACCAAACCCTAACCCTAACCTTAACTTAACGCTAAGCCTAACCCTAATCCTAATACTAATCCAAGCTCTAAAAATAAACCCTAACCCTAACCCTTAACCTAACCCTAAGTGTAACTCTAACTCTAAAACAAACACTAATCCTAACTCTAAACTCTTACCCTACCCTAATCCTAACTCAAACCTAAAACTAATCCTAACTCTAAACCTAACCCTAACAAGAATGCTAACTCTAACCTCTTACTCTAACCCTAATTTAGCTCTAAAACTAAATCTAAACCTAATGCTAACCCTAAAGCTAACCGAAAACATAAATGTAATCCTAACCCTAACCTATACTTATCCTAACTCTGATATTGACACTACACTAATCCTAACTCTAACATCTTACCCTAACCCTAACACTAATCAAAACTGTAAACCTAACCCAAACCATAATGACAAAACTAACTCTAACCCAAACCCTAACGCTAAGAATAACATGAAGCCTAACAATAAACCCTAAACCAAACCATAACCGTAATTTACTCTAAAACTAACTCTAAGCCTAAATATAACCCTAAATCTAAAGCTAATCCTAACCCTAATTTTAACCCTTTTCCTAAAATTACACTAAGAATAACCCAAACTCTAACTCCATACCCCAAACCTAAAACTAACCTTAAACCATAACACGAATCCCATACCCTAACCCTAACCCTAAACCGGACGCTAGTCTTAACCCTAACAGTAACCCTAACCTTAACCATTAGTCTAACACTAACACTAAACCTATTCCTAACCCAAAAGCCTAAACCTAACCCTATCCCTAACCCTAAAAGTAACCCTAACCCTAACCCTACCCGTAAACTTAAACTCCTAACCTAAACCTAACTCTAACCATAAGACTAACCTAAACCTAACCCTAAACTAATCCTAACACTAATCCTAACCCTAACCCTAATCCTAACTCTAATTTCTTACACTAACCCTAACCCTAAACATAACTGTAACCCTAACACAAACCATAATGCTAAACCTAACCCTCACGCTAACTTAATCCTAACCCTAACACTAACCCTAACATTAATCCTAGCTCTAAACTCTTACATGAACCCTAAACCTAACCTTAACCCTAAAGTAATCTAATTCTAACCCTAACCCTAAACTAATCCTAACCCTAATCCTGACCCTAACACTAATTCTAACTGTACCTCTTAACACTAATCTTAAAAATAACTGTGTCCCTAACGCAAATCATAAAGCTAAAACTAACCCTAAAGCTAGAACCTAAATCTAAAATTTACAATTACAATATCCCTAACCTTATCCCCTGATCCTAAATTTAACACTCACCCTAATTTAACTCTAAAACTAACTCTAACCCTTACTCTAATCTTACATCTAACTGAAACCTTAAACATAACCCTAACACTAAACCAACCCAGATCGTAACCCAAACTCTAAAGCTAATCCTAATCTAATTCTAACCCTAATCCTAAATTTTACACTAAGAATACTTCGAACTCTAACTTCATACCCTAACCCTAACCCTACGCCTCATACTAACCTTAATCTTAATAGTAACACTAACCCTAACACTAACAATAATCCTAACCAGAACCTGAACACAAACCCTAACCCTTACTCTAACCCTAAAACCATACCCTAACCCTAACCCTAAACTTAGAACTAATCCTAAGCGTAACACTAACCCTAACCCTTAACACTAAACCTAACCCTTACCCTAAACCTAACCCTAGCCCTAACCCTAACCCTAACACTAACCCTAACCCCAACCCTAACACTAACCCTAAAACCTAAACCCTAATCCTAATCCTTACCCTAAATCCTAACCCCAAATGTAATCCTTAACTTAACCTAACCCTAAGCCTAACCCTAACCTTAACGTAAACCTAATGCTAACACTAACCCTAACACTAAACTAATTCTAAAGTCTTATACTAACCCTAATCCTAACCGTTACAGTAAACCTAACCCTACCTGTAACCCTAACACTAACCGTAAACTAAACCCTAAACCCTAACCCTAAAACTAACACTAACCTTAAGGTAACCCTAACTGTAACATGTGCGCTAACACTAAAACTAACTCTAATCTCTTTCCCTAACCCTAACCCTAATTTTACACTAACAATAAACCAGTCCTTAACACCTGACCCTAAAACTAACCCAAACACCAATTTAACTGTAAATCTAACTCTAACCCTAAACCTAACACTAAACACTAACCCTAACCCTAACCATAAACCTACCCCTAAACTAAATATAACTTGAATCCTAAAGTTACACCTATTCCTAAACCAAAACCTAAACCTGACCCCAAACCTGAAACTAAAGCTAATCCTAATCCTAATTATAACCCTGTTTCTTACACTAATACTAAATCTAACTTTTACACTATTATTAACACTTACCCTAACCCTAACCCTAACCTAAACCTAACCCTAATCCTAAACATAAATCTAACCCTAAACTAAACCTAAACCTAACCCTAATTTAAACCTAACTCTAAATATTACAATAACCCTAACCAAAAATTTTAAACTAATAATAACCCTAACCCTTACCTAAACCTAAAACTAACGCTAACTTTAAATCTGAAGTTAATTCTAACCCTAAACCTAACACTATCCCTAACACTAATGTAACTCTACAGTCTTACCCTGACCCTAACCCTAAGGCCTTATTCTAACCCTAACCCTAACCCTAAATATAACACTAACCTTAACCCTAATCCTAACCGTAAGAAAAAGCTAATCCTAAATATAATTCTAACCCTAACCCTACAATATTTCCAACCCTAAGTTTTAAACTGACAATGAACCTAATCCTCACCCCTTACCCTAATTGAGCCAAACCCTAAATATAATTGTAAAACTAACCCTACTCCAAACACTAAACCCTTACACTAACCCTAACCCTAACTTTATCTCTAAAAATATCTCTAATCCTAATCCTAACACTGACCTTAACCCTAACCCTAACCTTAAACTAACATAAACCTAACCTTTACCTTAACCTTACCCTAACCCTAAACCTTACCCTAACACTAATCCCATATCTAATCTCTTACCCTAACCCCAACCCTAAACGTAAGGCTACCTCTAACACTAACCCTAACCCTAAATTAAAACTAACCCTTACCCTAACATTAACACTAAACATAACTGTAACTTCTTACTCTAACCGTAATTCTAACGCTTACCGAAACAATAACCTTAACTCTAAATTTTGAACTTAAAATAACCTTAAACCTAACAACTTACTCTAAACCTAACCCTAACTTTAACTCTAAAACTAACTCTAACCCTAACCATAACCCTAATGTTAACCCTAACTCTGAACCTAACCCCAAAGCTAATCCTAACCTTAAATCTAATCTGAATCCTAACTCTAACCCTATTCCTAAACCCACAACTAACCCTAATGCTAACCCTAATCCTAACGAAAACTCGAACCCTAACACTAAACCTAGCCTAACCCTAAACCATAAGACTAACCTATTTCTAAACCTAACCCTAACCCTAACACTAATCCTAACTCTAAACTCTTACCCTAACCCTAACTCTAACTGTAACCAGATCTGTAACCTAAACCTAACCCTAACGCTAACCCTAACTTGAACCCTAACCTAAAACCAACCCTAACCCTAAAATCTAACCCTAATCCTAACCCATAACCATGAGTCTAACCTTAAAACTAAATCTAATCCAATTCCTAATTCTATCTCTAACCCTAATACTAACCCTAACACTAATTTTTGCACTAATAACTCTAATCCTGACCACTTATCCTAACCATAACCTTAAACCTAAAGCTAAACTTAACCCTAACACTACCCTTAATTCTAACACTAACCATAACCTAAACCTAACCCCAACTGTAACTCTAATCATAAACCTACCACTAAAGTAAACCTAACCTAACCCTAACCCTAAAGCCTAACCATAACTCTAACCCTAATCATATCCCTGATTCTTATCCTAAAACTAAAGCTAATCCAAATCCAAATTTTAACACTAAACCTAATAATAAACCTTACCCTTAATTTTAAACTAACGGTATCCCGGACCCTAACCCCTTAAGCTAAACCTAACTCTAACCCCACCTCTAAATCTAAAACTAACCCTGACCTTAACCTCAACCCTGACATTAACCTTAACCCTGAATCTAACCCTAAAACTAAAGCTAATCCTAACCCTAATTCTAACCCTACAGCTAACACTAATTATAACTGTGAACCTAACCATAAAACTAAAGCTATTCCTAACTTTAATTCTAACCATGTCCCTCAATTATACACTAACAATAATCCTAACCTTAACTGCATAGCTTACCCTAACACTAAGCATAAGGCTAACCATAAACCTAACACTAACACTAACCCTAACCCTAATCTTAACGTAAACTTAACCCTAAACGTAACCCTACACTAACTCTAAGCCTAATCCTAACCATTACCCTAACCCTAACACTAACACTAATCCTAACTCTAACTTTTTACCCTAACCTTAAACCTTACTCTAACTTGAACTCTAACATAACCTAACCCTAACCTTAAAACTAACCCTAACCCTAAACCTAAAGCCTAATCCTAACCATACCCATAACCTAAAACTAACCCTAACCCTAATGTAGCTCCTAAACTTAAAACTAGAGTTATCTTACCCGTAATTCTAACTTTAACCGTAAAAATAACCTTAAACATAAATTTTAAACTACCAATAATCCTGACCCTACCCCCTTAACTTAAACCTCACCCTAATCCTAAATTTAACTTTAAATCAATCTCTAACCCTAAACTTAACCCTAACACTCACCCTAACCCTAACTCTATCCCCAAACTAAACCAAATCCTAACCCTAGTCCTAACTTAAATCTAGCCCTAACCCAAACCCTACGTCTGATCATAACCTTAAAACTAAAGCTAATCCTACACTTAATTCTAACCCTAACCCTAACACTAACCCTAATCTTGAACGTAACCTTAAAACTAAAGCTTATTGTAACGCCATTTCTAACCATTACCTTAAATTTTACACTGAGAATAACCCTAACGATAACCCTAACCCTAACACTAAACATACCCCTAACATTAACCCTATCCTAAACCTACCCCTAACTAACCTTTACCATAACCCTACCCATAACCTAACCGTAACCCGAACATAATCCTGCCACTAATGTGATGTCTAACCTCCTACCCTAACCCTAACCCTTCTCCTAACCGTAACTCGAACCCTAACCTAAACCTAACCCTACCGCTAACCCTAACCAATCCACTACCTTGAAAGCCTAACTATAACACTAACCTTAACGCTAACCTTAACACTAACCCTATCCCTGATCATAACCTTAAAACTAAAATTAATCTTAACCCTAATTCTAACCCTTTCCCTAACAAATAGCTAACATTAAATTTTAAACTAACAATAACGGTGACCATAACCCATTACACTAAATCTAACCCTAGCATGAACTTTAACTCTATATATAACTCTAACTCTAAACCTAAACCTAATATTAACCCAGACTCTGATCTAACACTAAAACTAAAGCTAATCCTAACCCTAATTCAAACCGTAACACTAACACTAACACTAAACCTAAATTTTGCACTAACAATAAACTAAACCTGAGAACTTACGATAAACCTAACCCTAAATCTAACTTTTACTCTAAAACTAAATTTAACCTTAACCCTATCCCTAAACCTCACCCTCACCTTAACTCTAACACTCACTCTAACCCTGACCCTAACACTAAAACTAAAACTAATCCTAAACCTAATTTTAACGCTAACCCTACATTTTACACTGACAAAAACCCTATCCCTAAACACTTATCTTCACACAAAGCCTAACCTAAAGCTGAGACTAACCATAACACTAACACTAACAATATCTCTAACCCTAACCTAAAACTAACCCTAAACCTAAACATATACTTAACATTAAAATAAGCTTAAGCAAACTCTAACGGTAACCCCATCCTTAACCGAATCCTAATCCTAACACTAACCCTAACACTAATCCTAACTCTATCCTCTTGTCTTAAAACTAACCCTAACGCCAGTGGAACCCTAACCTAAACCTAACCCTAATTCTAACCCTAAACCCTAACTCTATCCCTAACCCTAGCCTTGAGTCTAACCCTAAACTAAAGCTAAACGAAACCCTAATTCTATCCCTAACCCTAAGATTAAACCTAACCCTAAAATTTACACTAACAATAACGATAACCCTAACCCCTTATCCTAAACCTAACCTTAGATCTAAAGCCAACCCTAACCCTAACACCATCCCTAACCCTAACCCTAACCGTAACCTAAACCTAACCCTATCACAAACCATAACTTAACTGGAATCCTAACCCTAACACTAACACTAACGCTAAAAGAAACACAAACACTAACCCTAACCTCAGCATAAACCTAACTCTAACCCTAACCCTAACCCTAACCGTGATCATAACCTTAAAACTAAAGTTAATCCTAACCCTCATTGTAACCTAACCTTAACAATAACCCTAAAAATAAATTTTAATCTAACAAACACCCTGGCCTAAACCCTTAACCTAAAGCTAACACTAACCCTAACTTTAACTCTAAAACTATCTCTACCCTAAGCCTAACCCTAACACTATCTTTAACCCTAACTCTAACCCTAACCTAAATAAAAACCTAACTCTAACACTAACTTAAAACTAACTCTAACCCTAACACTAACCCTGATCCTAACCTTAAAGTAAAGCTAATCCTAAACCTAATTCTAACCCTAAGCCAACACTAACCCTAACCTTGAATCTAACCCTAATATTAAGCTTATCCTAAACCTATTTCTAAACATTACATTAAATTTTACACTAACAATAACTTTAACATGAACCTTAAAACTAAACTAACCCTATCCTAAACCTAACCCTAACCCTAACACTTACCATAAATCTACCCATAACCTAACACTATCCCTAAAATTAACCCTAATACTAATGCTATGTCTCATCTCTCACCCTAACCCTAACTCCAATCCTAACACTAACTAGACCCTAACCTAAACCTAATTCTACCCCTAACCCTAACCGAACCACTACCTTTAACGTCTAACCATAACACTAACTCTAACCCTAACCCTATCGCTGATCATAACTTTAAAGCTGATTAAACCTAATCCTAATTCTAACTCTAACCCTAAAAAAAACTAACCTTAAATTTTAAATTAACAATAACTCTGACCATAACCCCTTACACTTAACCTAAACATAACCTAAACTTTAACTATAAAACTAATCTTAATTCTACTCCTAACCCTAACATTAACCCGAACAGTGATCCAAACACTAAAACTAAAGCTAATCCTAACCCTATTCTAATGTGAACACTAACACTAACCCTAACCCTAAATTTTACACTAACAATAAAACTAAACCTGAAAACTTATGTTAAAAATAACCCTAACCCTAACTTTTACTCTAAAACTAAATCTAACCCTAACCAATTCCCAAAACCTCACCCTAACCTTAACTCAAACATTCACCCTAACCCTGATCCTAACACTAATCATAACTCTAACCTCCTATCCTAACCCTAATACTAACTCTAACCTCTTACCCTAACCCTAATCCTAACCCTAACCCTAACACTAACGCTAACTCTGAACATAACCATAAAAATAAAGCTAAATCAAACCCAATTCTAACCTTAAACCTAAATTTTACACTAATAATAACCATAACCTTAAGCCCTTCCTCTGAATATAACTCTAACCTAAATTAACTCTAAAACTAACTCTAACCATAACCCTAAACCTAATGCTAACCCTAACTCTAACCCTAACCTAAACCAAATGCTAACCCTAAACCTTAACCCTAACTCTAACCCTATCTAAAACTATCTCTAATACTAACATTTATCCTAAAATAAATCTCTTACCGTAACCCTAACCATAAACCTAACCCTAACTCTAACACTAACACGAACCCCTTCCACTAAATTTAACCATAACCCTAACTCTAAAACTAAAGCCTAATGGCAAACCTAAACCTAAACATAACCCTGATCCTAATCCTAAAACTAATGCTAATCCTAACCACTATTCTAACCCTAATTCTATCAATAACCCTTACTATAAATTTTAAACTCACAATAACCCTACCCTAACGCCTTAACCTAAAAATAACCCTAACCCTAACCTCTTACACTAACCTCACCCTAACCTTAATTTTAACACTAAAACAACCCTAACCCTAACCCTAACATTAACCCTAACACTGACCCTAACCTAATATTAACACTAACTCTGATCCTAACTCCAAAATAATGCTAATCCTTACCGTAATTCTAACACTTACCCTAACACTAACCATAAAGCTGATCTTAACGGTAAAAGTAAAGACAATCTTAAGACTAAACCTAACCCTAAACCTATAGTTAAACAGAACCCTAAACCTAAACCTAATCTTAACCCTAAAACTAACCCTAAATCCTAACACTAACACTAACCCTAACACTACTCCTAATGCTAAGCCTAAAACTAAAGGTAATCCTAAACGTAATTTTAACCATAATGCTTACACTAACCCTAACCCAAAATTTTACACTTACAATAACCCTAACCCTAACCTCTTACACTAACCTCACCCTAACCTTAATTTTAACACTAAAACAACCCTAACCCTAACCCTAACATTAACCCTAACACTGACCCTAACACTAAAACTAAGCTATCCCTAACCCAAATTCTAACCCTAACCAGATTTTACACTAACAATAACCCTAACTCTAACCCCTGATCCTAAACCTAAACCTAAAACTAAATCTAAACCTAACCCTAACACTAACCCTAACATAAAGATAAACTTAATTCTAACACAAACTATAATCCTACCCCTCAAATGAACTTTGCCCGAACCCTAATGTTAACCTTATTGCTAACATAATACTAACCCTAACCCTAAACCTAACCCTAACCCTTACTCTAACACTAGCCCTAAAATTAAAGCTAACCCAAACCCTAGTACTAACCTTAAACCTCACACTAACCATTAACCTAATCTTAACACTAAAAGTAAAGCTAAATCTAAACCAATTCTAACCCTAAAACTAAATTTGCACTAACAATAACCATAACCCTAACTTCTTACCCTGAACCTAACCCTAAACATAAATTAACTCTAAAACTAACTCTAATCATAATCCTAAAACTAACACTAACCCTAATTCTAACTCTAACCTAAAACTAATCTTAACCCTATCCCTAATCCTGTCTCTAACCCTAACATTAAGCCCAACACTAACCTCTTACCCTAACACTAACCTTACCTGTAACCATAACTCTAACACTAATCTGAACCCCTTACCCTAACCCTCATGCTAATATTAACTCTAAAACTAACACTAACCCTAACTTTAACCGTAACATTAACGCTAACCTTGAATCTACCCTAAAACTAAAGCTAATCATGACCTTAATTCTGACCCTAACCTTAACACTAACGATAATCTTGAACCTACCCTAATATTAAAACTAATCCTAAATTTAATTCTAAACATAAACCTAAATTATACACTAACAATAACCCTAACCTTAACCACTTACCTTAACAATACCCTAAATCTAATGATAACCCGAACTCCAACACTAACTCAAATACTAACCTTAATCCTACCCTAAATATGACCATATCCCTAACCCTAACTTAACCATAAACCCTACCCTAACCCTAACCCTAACCTAAACCTAAACCTAACCCTAACCAAACCTAAGGCTACTCCAAACCGAACCGTAAAACTAACACTAATACTGACTCTAACCTCATACCCTAACCTTGACACTACCATACCCAGAACCCTAACAAAACCTAACCTTACCCCTAAGCCAAACGCTAACCCTAACCCTAAAGCTTAACCCTAACTGGTACCCTAACCCTAAACCTATTCCCGCATTTAAAATTAAAGTTAATCCTAACCCTAATTCTAACTCTAACCCTAACAATTACCCTAAAATGTAATTTTAAACTAACAACAATGCTAATCCTAACCCATAACATAAACCTAACCCTAACCCAAATATTAACTCTAAACCTAACTCTAAACCTAACCTAATTTTAACATTAACGCTAATCCTGATCCTAACCCTAAAACTAATGTTAATCCAAACCATAATTCTAACCATAATGCTCATACTTACTCTAACTCTGAACCTAACCATGAACTTAAAACTTATCCTATCCCCATTTCTACCCCTTACCCTAAATTTTAGACTAACAGTAACCCTAACCCTAACTCTAAATCTGAAACTAACACTGACCCTAACAGAAACCCTTACCTAAAGCTAACGCTATCCCTAACCCTTACCATAAATCTACCCCTAACCTAACCCTAACCCTAAAATTGACCGTAATACAAATGCTATGTCTAAACTCTTACCCTAACCCTAACAATAAACCTAACTGTTATACTAACCCTAAAACTTAAGGTAACACTAACCATAACACTAACGCTAACTCTAACCCTAACCCTAACCTAAAGACCCAAACCCTAAATATATATCTACCCCTAAATTAAACCTAACCTGCACCGTAATGGTAACCCAACTCTAACTTAATCTTAACGCTAACCCTAAACCTAACATTAACCCTAACTCTAAACTCTTACCCAAATCCTAACCTTTAACCTGATCCTAACCCTAAAACTAAAATTAATCCTAACCCTAATTCTAACCGTAACCCTAAAGCTAACCCTAACTCTAAATTTTATTATATCAATAACGCTAACCCTAACTGCTTACACTAACTCTAACATCTTATGCTAACCCAAGTCTTAAATCTAAAGCTAAACCTAACTCTAACACTAACCCTAACCCTAACAGTAACTCTGACCTAAACCTAACTCTAACCCTAACTATAAGCCTAAAAATAAGCTAAACCTAACCTGTACCTAACTGTAACCCTAACGGTAATCTAACATATCCCCAACCTTAACCCTAACACAAATTCTAAATCTAACTTGTTACCCTCACTCTAACCCTAACGCTAAACCTAAATCTAACCCTAATCCAAACCCTAACCTTAACTCTTACCTAAAACTAAAGATAATCCTAACCCTAAACCTGACCCTAACACTAACACTAAAACTATCTCTAAATTTTACACTAACAATAACCAACTAACCTAAATTAACTCTAAAACTAACTCTAACCATAACCCTAAACCTAACGCTAACCCTAACTCTAACCCTAACCTAAACCAAATGCTAACCCTAACTCTAAAACTATCTCTAATACTAACATTTATCCTAAAACAAATCTCTTACCGTAACCCTAACCATAAACCTAACCCTAACTCTAACACTAACACGAACCCCTTCCACTAAATTTAACCATAACCCTAACTCTAAAACTAAAGCCTAACAGCAAACCTAAACCTAAACATAACCCTGATCCTAATCCTAAAACTAATGCTAATCCTAACCACTATTCTAACCCTAATTCTATCAATAACCCTTACTATAAATTTTAAACTCACAATAACCCTACCCTAACGCCTTAACCTAAAAATAACCCCAATACTAAATCTAACTCTAAAACTAACCCCAACCCTATCCTTAACCCTAACATTAACCCTAACCTTGAATCTAACCTTAAATTAAAGCTAATCATAACACTAACTCTAACCCTAAACCTAACACTAACGATAATCCTGATCCTAACCCTAATATTAAAGCTAATCCTAAAATTAGTTCCAAACATAAACCTAAATTTTACACTAACAATAACCTTAACCTTAACATCTTACCTTATCCAAAACCCTAAATTTAATGCTATCCCTAACTCTAACACAAACTCTAAACCTAGCCATAATCCTAACCTAACTCTAACTCTAAACCTAGCCCTAACTTAAACCTAAACCCAACCCTAACACTGACCCTAACCTAATATTAACACTAACTCTGATCCTAACTCCAAAATAATGCTAATCCTTACCGTAATTCTAACACTTACCCTAACACTAACCATAAAGCTGATCTTAACGGTAAAAGTAAAGACAATCTTAAGACTAAACCTAACCCTAAACCTATAGTTAAACAGAACCCTAAACCTAAACCTAATCTTAACCCTAAAACTAACCCTAAATCCTAACACTAACACTAACCCTAACACTACTCCTAATGCTAAGCCTAAAACTAAAGGTAATCCTAAACGTAATTTTAACCATAATGCTTACACTAACCCTAACCCAAAATTTTACACTTACAATAACCCTAACCCTAACCTCTTACACTAACCTCACCCTAACCTTAATTTTAACACTAAAACAACCCTAACCCTAACCCTAACATTAACCCTAACACTGACCCTAACACTAAAACTAAGCTATCCCTAACCCAAATTCTAACCCTAACCAGATTTTACACTAACAATAACCCTAACTCTAACCCCTGATCCTAAACCTAAACCTAAAACTAAATCTAAACCTAACCCTAACACTAACCCTAACATAAAGATAAACTTAATTCTAACACAAACTATAATCCTACCCCTCAAATGAACTTTGCCCGAACCCTAATGTTAACCTTATTGCTAACATAATACTAACCCTAACCCTAAACCTAACCCTAACCCTTACTCTAACACTAGCCCTAAAATTAAAGCTAACCCAAACCCTAGTACTAACCTTAAACCTCACACTAACCATTAACCTAATCTTAACACTAAAAGTAAAGCTAAATCTAAACCAATTCTAACCCTAAAACTAAATTTGCACTAACAATAACCATAACCCTAACTTCTTACCCTGAACCTAACCCTAAACATAAATTAACTCTAAAACTAACTCTAATCATAATCCTAAAACTAACACTAACCCTAATTCTAACTCTAACCTAAAACTAATCTTAACCCTATCCCTAATCCTGTCTCTAACCCTAACATTAAGCCCAACACTAACCTCTTACCCTAACACTAACCTTACCTGTAACCATAACTCTAACACTAATCTGAACCCCTTACCCTAACCCTCATGCTAATATTAACTCTAAAACTAACACTAACCCTAACTTTAACCGTAACATTAACGCTAACCTTGAATCTACCCTAAAACTAAAGCTAATCATGACCTTAATTCTGACCCTAACCTTAACACTAACGATAATCTTGAACCTACCCTAATATTAAAACTAATCCTAAATTTAATTCTAAACATAAACCTAAATTATACACTAACAATAACCCTAACCTTAACCACTTACCTTAACAATACCCTAAATCTAATGATAACCCGAACTCCAACACTAACTCAAATACTAACCTTAATCCTACCCTAAATATGACCATATCCCTAACCCTAACTTAACCATAAACCCTACCCTAACCCTAACCCTAACCTAAACCTAAACCTAACCCTAACCAAACCTAAGGCTACTCCAAACCGAACCGTAAAACTAACACTAATACTGACTCTAACCTCATACCCTAACCTTGACACTACCATACCCAGAACCCTAACAAAACCTAACCTTACCCCTAAGCCAAACGCTAACCCTAACCCTAAAGCTTAACCCTAACTGGTACCCTAACCCTAAACCTATTCCCGCATTTAAAATTAAAGTTAATCCTAACCCTAATTCTAACTCTAACCCTAACAATTACCCTAAAACGTAATTTTAAACTAACAACAAGCTAATCCTAACCCATAACATAAACCTAACCCTAACCCAAATATTAACTCTAAAACTAACTCTAAACCTAACCTAATTTTGACATTAACGCTAATCCTGATCTAACCCTAAAACTAATGTTAATCCAAACCAGAATTCTAACCATAATGCTCATACTTACTCTAACTCTGAACCTAACCGTGAACTTAAAACTTATCCTATCCCCATTTCTACCCCTTACCCTAAATTTTAGACTAACAGTAACCCTAACCCTAACTCTAAATCTGAAACTAACACTGACCCTAACAGTAACCCTTACCTAAAGCTAACGCTATCCCTAACCCTTACCATAAATCTACCCCTAACCTAACCCTAACCCTAAAATTGACCGTAATACAAATGCTATGTCTAAACTCTTACCCTAACCCTAACAATAAACCTAACTGTTATACTAACCCTAAAACTTAAGGTAACACTAACCATAACACTAACGCTAACTCTAACCCTAACCCTAACCTAAAGACCCTAACCCTAAATATATATCTACCCCTAAATTAAACCTAACCTGCACCATAATGGTAACCCAACTCTAACTTAATCTTAACGCTAACCCTAAACCTAACATTAATCCTAACTCTAAACTCTTACCCAAATCCTAACCTTTAACCAGATCCTAACCCTAAAACTAAAATTAATCCTAACCCTAATTCTAACCATAACCTTAAAACTAACCCTAACTCTAAATTTTATTATATCAATAACGCTAACCCTAACTGCTTACACTAACTCTAACATCTTATGCTAACCCAAGTCTTAAATCTAAAGCTAAACCTAACTCTAACACTAACCCTAACCCTAACAGTAACTCTAACCTAAACCTAACTCTAACCCTAACTATAAACCTAAAAATAAGCTAAACCTAACCTGTACCTAACTGTAACCCTAACGGTAACCTAACATATCCCCAACCTTAACCTTAACACAAATTCTAAATCTAACTTGTTACCCTCACTCTAACCCTAACGCTAAACCTAAATCTAACCCTAATCCAAACCCTAACCTTAACTCTTACCTAAAACTAAAGATAATCCTAACCCTAAACCTGACCCTAACACTAACACTAAAACTATCTCTAAATTGTACACTAACAATAACCAAAACCTTACACCTGAACCTAAACCTAATCATAATAATAACTTTAACTGTAAACCTAACCATAATCCTAACCATAACACTAAACCTAAAGCTAACACTAACCCCAAAAGTATCCTAAGCTTAACCCATAAATTACCACTTACCCTAACCCTAACTCTAACCCTGACC
>NW_011889384.1:105605-106124 GCF_000151845.1 Pteropus vampyrus
CCAAAAGTATCCTAAGCTTAACCCATAAATTACCACTTACCCTAACCCTAACTCTAACCCTGACCCCTAACCCGAACTCTAAATCTAATGGCAAACGCTTACCTTTACCCTAACACTATTACTAAGACTAAACCCTAACTGTAACATTAATTCTAACCCTAACCATGAACCTAACACTAAAAATAAAGCAAACCCTAAACTTAAAACTACTAATAACCCTAAAATTTACACTAACAATAACCTTGACCCTACCATCTTACCATAAATCTAACCCTAACTCTAAATTTAACTCTAAATCTAACCATAACATAAACCCTAACCCTAACCTATAGCTAACCTTAACCATAACGCTAACCCTACCCCTAACATAAACTAACCATAACCCTAACTGTAAAGAGAAACCTACATTTAAACTAAACTGAAATCGAACCCTAACGGTAACCATAAATCTAACTCTACATTTTAAGCTGAAAATAACCATAACCCTAACACCTTATTTTAAAACAAACCCTAAATCTA
>NW_011889384.1:107389-111432 GCF_000151845.1 Pteropus vampyrus
CCTAAATCTAACCCTAACTCTAAATTTAACTCTAAATCTAACCATAAACTTCACTTTAGCCCTAACATAAACCCTAACCCTAACCTATAGCTAACCTTAACCATAACGCTAACCCTGACCCTAACATAAACTAACCATAACCCTAACTGTAAAGAGAAACCTACATTTAAACTAAACTGAAGTCAAACCCTAACGGTAACCATAAATCTAACTCTACATTTTAAGCCGAAAATAACCATAACCCTAACACCTTATTTTAAAACAAACCCTAAATCTAACGATAAGTCTAAAATGCACCCTAACCCTAACCCTAACTCTAACAAACCCGAACCCTGAACCTAACCCTAAAATCAAGCTAATGCTAACCATAATTCTAAACCTAACGCTAACTAACCCTAACCCTGATCCTAACCTTAACACTAAAGCTTACCCTAACATTAATTCTAAACCTAACTCTAAATTTTACACCAACAATAACTCTAAAACTAAAAGCTTACCCTAACCCTAATACTAAACTTAAAGCTAACTCTAACCCTAACACTAATCCTAAACCTAACGCTAACCCTAACCTAAACCTAATCCTAACCCGATACTAAACCTAATTCGAAACCTAACGATAACCCAAATCCTAACTTAACGTAAACCCTAATTCTAACCCTAATATTAATCCTAACTCTAAACTCTTACCCTAATCCTAACCCTAACCCTGACTCTACCCGAAAACTAAAGCTTATCATAAGCCTAATTCTAACCTTAATGGTAGCAATAACCCTAACTCTAATCCAAACTTGAAAAAAAAAAGCTAATCGTAAGCCTAATTCTAACCCTAACCGTAAATTTTACACTAACAATAAAACTAACTCTAACCCCTGATACTAATCCTATCACGAAACTTAAACCTAAGCATAACCCTAAGGCTAAACTTAACACTAACCAAAACCTAATCCTTATTCTAAACCTAACCCTAAATATAAACCTACCCCTAAACTAAAACTAACCTGAATACTAACGGCAACCTTAACCATAACCTAACCCTAACACTAATTCTAACATTAACCCTAATTCTAACCTCTTATGTTTAGCCTAACCATAACCATAAACCTAACCGTAGACCTAAAGCTAAAGCTAAAACTTACACTATCCTAACACTAACTCTAACCTTAACACTAAATCTAATACAAACTTTAACCCTAAACATGATCCAACCTAAAACTAAAGCTAATTCCATCCCTAAATCTAACCCTAACCCTAACAGTAGAACTAAAATTAAACCTAAACTTAACCCTAACCCTAACCCTAACCCTAATTCTAACCCTTACTCTAACCCTAACACTAATCTTGACATTCACCCTAACCCTTACCCAAAACCTAACCATAACTAAAACCTAAACTTAACCCTAACCCTAACCCTAACCTAATACTAACACTAAATTAACTCGAAAACTAACTCTAAACCTAACCTTAAAATTAACCCAAACGTTGATCCTAACACTAAAAGTAGAGTGAATCCTAACACTAATTCGACCCCTAAACCTAACATTAACCCTAACTCTAAATTTTACACTAACAATAACTATAATGGTAAACCATTAACCAAAACCTAACCCTAACTTTAACTCTAAAACTAATCCTAACCCTAAACCTAACATTAACCATAACCCTGACTCTAACCACAAAACAAAGCTAATCTAACCTTAATTTGAGCCCTAACAATAAGCCTAAGACTAACCCTAACCCTAACCCTAACAAACCCGAACCCTGAACCTAACCCTAAAATCAAGCTAATGCTAACCATAATTCTAAACCTAACACTAACTCTAACCCTAACCCTGATCCTAACCTTAACACTAAAGCTTACCCTAACATTAATTCTAAACCTAACTCTAAATTTTACACCAACGATAACTCTAAAACTAAAAGCTTACCCTAACCCTAATACTAACCTTAAAGCTAACTCTAACCCTAACATTAATCCTAAACCTAACGCTAACCCTAACCTAAACCTAATCCTAACCCTATACTAAACCTAATTCGAAACCTAACAATAACCCAAATCCTAACTTAACGTAAACCCTAATTCTAACCCTAATATTAATCTTAACTCTAAACTCTTACCCTAATCCTAACCCTAACCCTGACTCTACCTGAAAACTAAAGCTTATCATAAGCCTAATTCTAACCTTAATGGTAGCAATAATCCTAACTCTAATCCAAACCTGAAAAAGAAAAAGCTAATAGTAAGCCTAATTCTAACCCTAACTGTAAATTTTACACTAACAATAAAACTAACTCTAACCCCTGATACTAATCCTATCACGAAATCTAAACCTAAGCATAACCCTAAGGCTAAACTTAACACTAACCAAAACCTAATCCTTATTCTAACCCTAACCCTAAATATAAACCTACCCCTAAACTAAAACTAACCTGAACACTAACGGCAACCTTAACCATAACCTAACCCTAACACTAAGTCTAACATTAACCCTAATTCTAATCTCTTATGTTTAACCTAACCATAACCATAAACCTAACCGTAGCACCTAAAGCTAAAGCTAAAACTTACACTATCCCTAACACTAACCCTAACCTTAACACTAAATCTAATACAAACTTTAACCCTAAACATGATCCAACCTAAAACTAAAGCTAATTCCATCCCTAAATCTAACCCTAACCCTAACAGTAGAACTAAAATTAAACCTAAACTTAACCCTAACCCTAACCCTAACCCTAATTCTAACCCTTACTCTAACCCTAACACTAATCTAGACATTCACCCTAACCCTTACCCAAAACCTAACCCTAACCTAAACCTAACCCTAAACCTACCCCTAACCCAAGCCCTAACTCTAAATTTTACACGACAATATTCCTAACCCTAACACCTTACCCTGAACCTAATACTAACACTAAATTAACTCTAAAACTAACTCTAAACCTAACCCTAAAATTAACCCAAACGTTGATCCTAACACTAAAAGTAGAGTGAATCCTAACCCTAATTCTACCCCCAAACCTAACATTAACCCTAACTCTAAATTTTACACTAACAATAACTATAATGGTAAACCATTAACCAAAACCTAACCCTAACTTTAACTCTAAAACTAATCCTAACCCTAAACCTAACATTAACCCTAACCCTGACTCTAACCACAAAACTAAAGCTAATCTAACCTTAATTTGAGCCCTAACAATAAGCCTAAGACTAACCCTAACCATAACCCTAACCTTAACCCTAACCCTAACACTAAACATAACCTTAACCCTAAACCTAACCCTAACTCTATCCCTAACCCTAACTCTAACCCTAACGAAAACACTAACCCTAACCATAACCCTCACCCTATTACCCTAACCCTAACCCTACCCTTATTGTGAACTTAAACAAAATCCTAACCCTAACCATAATCACTAAACCTAACCCTAACCTAATCACTAAACCTAACCCTAACCCTAACCCAATCCTAAACCTAACCATAAACCTACCCCTAAACTAAACCTAACCTGAAACCTAAGGGTAATCCTATCCCTAAACCTAACCCTAACGATGACCTAAAAACTAAAACTAAAGGTACTCCTAATCCTAATTCTAATCCTATTTACACTAATCTTAACCATAAATTTTTCTTACCCTAATTTTCTTTCTTACCCTATCCCTAACCCTAACACTAACCCTAAATTTTACACCAAATATAACCATAACCCGAACCCCTTACCCTTAACATTATACTAATCCTAAATTAACTCGAAAACGAACTCTTACCCTAACCCTAAACCTAACGGTAACACTAACCATAACCCAGATCCTAACCCTAAAACTAAAGCTAATCCTAAATCTAATATGAACTGTAATCCTAACCCAAAACCTGACCCTAAATTTTACAGTAACAATACCCTAACGTTAACCCCTTACCCTGAAGCTAACCCCAAGCCTTAATTAAATCTAAAATTAAATCTAACCCTAACCCTAACCCTGATTTTAACTCTAAAACTAAAGCTAATCCTAAACCTATTTCAAAACCTAACCCTAAGTTTTA
>NW_011889384.1:112697-116165 GCF_000151845.1 Pteropus vampyrus
GCCTTAATTAACTCTAAAATTAAATCTAACCCTAACCCTAACCCTGATTTTAACTCTAAAACTAAAGCTAATCCTAAACCTATTTCAAAACCTAATCCTAAATTTTATACTAAAAATAACCCTAAACCTAATGCCTTAACATGACCCTAACCCTAAACCTAATGCTAAGCCTAAACCTAATGCTAACCCTAAACCTAACACAAACCCTCATTCTAAACTAAATATAGCCATAACCCTTAACCTAACCTAACCCTAACACTAACCCATATCCTAACACTAATCTTAAATATAAACTCTTATTCTACCCTAATCCTAACCCTAAATCTACCTCTACCTAAATCTAACCCTAACCCTAACTCTAATCTAACCCTAATCCTATCCCTAACCCTAACAAAAATCCTAACTCTAAACTCTTACCCTAACCCTAACCCTAACCCAACCCAAACACCAAGCCTAACCCTAACCCTAACCTTTACCTAACCCTGACTCTAACCATAAAACTAAAGTTAATCCTAACCATAATTCTAATCCTAAACCTAACAATAAATCTAACCCTAAATTTTAAATTAACAATGAACCTAACCCTAATGCTGTACTCAAAACCTAACCCTAACCCTAAATCTAACTATAGTCTAACCCTAACCCTAACCCTAACCCTAACCTAAACATAACCCTAACTCTAAACATAATCATAAATCTACCGCTAAACTAAACCTAGTCCGAACTCTAACGCTAACCTAACTCTAAACCTAAACCTAACATGAACTCTAATCCTAACTCTAACCTCTTACGCTAGCACTAAACCAAACCCTAACCCTAACTCTAAAACTAAACCAAATCCTAACCTTAATGGAACCCTAACCGTAACCCTAACCCACACACTAACTTTAAATCTAAAGGTAATTCTAAACCTAATTCTAACCCTAACCCTAAATTTTACACTAAGAATAACCCTGACCCTAACACAATACTCAAATTATAACCCTAAATCTAATACTAACCTTAAACCTAACCATAACCCTAAACTAATCCTAATCCTAATACTAACCCTAACACTAATCCTAACTCTAACCTCATACCCTAAACCTATCCTGAAACATAACTGCAACTCTAACTCTAAGCATAACACTAATCCTAACCCTAAGTGTAGCCCTAATCCTAAACCTAACACCAAACCCTAACTCTAACACTAACGCTAACCATAATCCTAACTCTAACATTTTACTGTAACCCTAACCCTAAATTTTTCACTAACAGTAAATCTAACCTTAACCCCTGACCCCAAACATAGCCCTAACCCTAATAGAACTCTAAATCAAACTCAAACCCTAACTCTAACCCTAAATCTAAGCTAAATCTTAAACGTAAACCTAACACTAACCATAGCCCAGATCCTAACCCTTAATCGAAAGCTAATCCTAACCGTAATTCTAAATCTAACCATAAATTTTACAATAAGAATAACCCTAACCATAACCAATACCCTAACTCTAACCCTAATCCTAACACTAATCTTTACCCTAACACTAACACTAACCCGAAACCCTAATCATAACCCTAATCCTTACCCTAACCTAATCCTAAGCATAACCTTAACACTAACCCTAACCCTAAGTCTAAAACCGAAATCTTACCCTAACTTTAAGCCTACACCTAACAATAACCTAACACTATCCATAAACCTAAGGGTAACCTTAACGTAACCCTAACCCGAACCCTAATGCTAACACTATTCCTAACTCTAAACTCTTACCCTGACCCTAAATCTAAACTTAAACCTAACCTAAACTTAACCCTAAATCTACCTCTACCTAAATCTAACCCTAACCCTAACTCTAATCTAACCTTAAACCTATCCCTAACCCTAACAAAAATCCTAACTCTAAACTCTTACCCTAACCCTAATAACCCAACCCAAACACCAAGCCTAACCCTAACCCTAACCTTTACCTAACCCTGACTCTAACCATAAAACTAAAGTTAATCCTAACCATAATTCTAATCCTAAACAATAACTCTAACCCTAAATTTTAAATTAACAATGAACCTAACCCTAATGCTGTACTCAAAACCTAACCCTAACCCTAAATCTAACTATAGTCTAACCCTAACCCTAACCTAAACATAACCCTAACTCTAAACATAATCATAAATCTACCGCTAAACTAAACCTAGTCTGAACTCTAACGCTAACCTAACTCTAAACCTAAACCTAACATGAACTCTAATCCTAATTCTAACCTCTTACGCTAGCACTAAACCAAACCCTAACCCTAACTCTAAAACTAAACCAAATCCTAACCTTAACGGAACCCTAACCGTAACCCTAACCCACACACTAACTTTAAATCTAAAGATAATTCTAAACCTAATTCTAACCCTAACCCTAAATTTTACACTAAGAATAACCCTGACCCTAACACGATACTCAAATTATAACCCTAAATCTAATGCTAACCTTAAACCTAACCATAACCCTAAACTAATCCTAATCCTAATACTAACCCTAACACTAATCCTAACTCTAACCTCATACCCTAAACTTATCCTGAAACATAACTGCAACTCTAACTCTAAGCATAACACTAATCCTAACCCTAAGTGTAGCCCTAATCCTAAACCCAACATGAAACCCTAACTCTAACACTAACCCTAACCATAATCCTAATTCTAACATTTTACTGTAACCCTAACCCTAAATTTTTCACTAACAGTAAATCTAACCTTAACCCCTGACCCCAAACATAGCCCTAACATAATAGAACTCTAAATCAAACTCAAACCCTAACTCTAACCCTAAATCTAAGCTAAACCTTAAATGTAAACCTAACACTAACCATAGCCCAGATCCTAACCCTTAATCGAAAGCTAATCCTAACCATAATTCTAAATCTAACCATAAATTTTACAATAAGAATAACCCTAACCGTAACCAATACCCTAACCCTAACCCTAATCCTAACACTAATATTTACCCTAACACTAACACTAACCCGAAACCCTAATCATAACCCTAATCCTTACCCTAACCTAATCCTAAGCATAACCTTAACACTAACACTAACCCTAAGTCTAAAACCGAAATCTTACCCTAACTTTAAGCCTACACCTAACAATAACCTAACACTATCCATAAACCTAAGGGTAACCTTAACATAACCCTAACCCGAACCCTAATGCTAACACTATTCCTAACTCTAAACTCTTACCCTGACCCTAAATCTAAACTTAAACCTAACCTAAACTTAACCCTAACCATAAACTTAAACTAATCCTAACCCTAAAACTAACCCTAACACTAATCATAACTCTAAACACTTATCTTAACCCTAATCCTAAACTTAAACCAAAAGAAAAGTTACCCTAACAGTAACCCTAAACTAATCCTAACCCTAATCTAAGCCTAACACTAATTCTAACTCTAACCTCATACCCTACCCTAACCCAAAACATAACGCTGAAGCTAAT
>NW_011889385.1:0-2417 GCF_000151845.1 Pteropus vampyrus
CACCCTCCACACGCCAGCTGTGCACACACGATGTCACCCTACAGAGCGTTCCAAACACCTCGAGGACTGAGCTAACAGAGAGCCCACAGAACAGGCCCTGGGTTAGCCACTGAGAGACATGTGTGTGGGGCAGATACGACAAGACCGCAAAGACTTGGAAAAATAAACAGAGCTTGTGCCACAGCCGGCCAGAGAAGGCACTGTGGGACTTGTGTCCTGGATGGAAGCGAGTGACCTGCCCGCAGAAACAAACACATAGCATTCTGCATTCGAATGAACAAGAGCCTTGTAACACAGTACTGAAAATGTCCAGGATACAACCCCAAATTTCCTGGCATGCGAAGAACCAGGAAAAATCTCGATTTTCATGGAATTAGACAATCAGCAGACAGCCCTGCTGGGGAGACACAGGCGTTGGCATCATGTGACAGCTGCGTAAAGCAGCTATTACTGGAATATTCCAGCAAGCACTCGTAAGCGTGTCAGATATCGATATCATTGACAGTTAGAAAATGGAAATTTAAGTCCTGAAGAAAACATACATAAGATGAAAAAACTCACAGATAAACTCGATACAATGGAGGCTCCAGAGGAAGAAGCCACTGACCTCGAAGGCAGATCAACAGGAATTACCCAGTCTGAACAACAGAGGGAAAGATCTCAAAACTGAACTCGGCCTCGGGGACCTGTGGGACGGCAACGCGTCCAGCATCTGTGCCATCGGAATTAAAGAGAGGAGAAAATGTGGGATGCTGAAAAAGTATTTGGAAAACTATTGACTGAAAATTTTCTAAATTTGGAAAACTGTGTAAATCAGTAGAACCAAGAGGCTCAGCAAACACCAATAAGAATAAACGCAAAGAAATCCGTGTTCAGACACAGAATCAGACTGCTGAGAACTAGACACACACGAAATTTTGAAAGCAGCCAGGAAACAATACGCATTATCTATAGGAGAGAAGCGATTCAAACGGCGATGGATTTCCCATCGGGAAGCGTGGAGGTGAGCTGGCGGGGGTGAACCCCGAAATATAAACCCCGAGAAAATGCCTTTGAGAAGGAAGATGAAATAAAGACGTTGTCGCTGAAGGAAAGCTAAGAAAATTCCCTGCCAGAGGAGAATTCTTGAAGGAAAGTCTTCAGCCAGAGGGCGAGGAGAGCAGAAGGAACTTGAACTCTGGGTGGAGGCGCGGAATGGACACGCGGACGCGACCGACGGCTCCGCGCCGTGAGCTCTTTGGAATACGTCTGAGGGGAGGAAGCGAACAAAGGAGTCGCTGACTGAGGAGATGTTCAGCGCGTTTAGTGTAACAGGTGACAACTACGGTGGAAGGAGGGGGAGGAGGGGGGAGGCCACGAGGAGGCGACGTTCGACAGGCCACGAGGAGTGGGGACATGCCCTTCCTAGCGAAGAGCTGTACACGTCAGTCCCTGGAAAACCGGTCCGAAAACTATCTGTACGGAGAGAGGGAGCGAAAACCACAGTAGGTAACGCTAAAAACGTTCAGATAATCCAAACAAGACAGGAAAGGGAGCACAGACACACAGAAATGGAAGGAACGAACAGGAAGATAAGAAAAAGTAAATCCAGATGCATCCTTTATGGTGATACATGGAAACGGTGCATGCGACTCTTAAGAGACAGAGTTTACCAGAACGGATAAAACGATGAGAATGACCCATATGCCGCCTACGAGAAACATCGCAAATAGAATGACACCAACCACAGAAGTGGACTGGCTATCGTGTTATCAGAAAAATAGACTTCAAAGTAAAAAAAACGTTCCCAGCATAAAGGAGGGTGTTAAGGACAGTGAGAGGCAAGTCACCGAGAAGACAGAGCGACCCTAAACGTGCCCGCGTCTAACCGAGGAGTTTCAGAACGCACGGAGGGACGCGAACGGGGAAGTAAACGAATCCGCACGACAGTGGGGACCGTCACACTCTCCCATCGGTAACTGGCAGACAGACAAGCAGCAGGGGCAGGGAGGTGGCCGGCGGTGGCCGGCGCTCTCCGCCCCCCGCATCTCGAGGACATTTACATAACTCTGTGCTGCACAGGAGAAGAGCAGACAGGCTTTCCGATCCCACACGGGCCCCTCGCCACGAAAGGTCGCTGAAACAACATCGAGTGTGTTTTCTGACCGTAATGGGATTAAAATGGCTATGAATAACAGACAGAGGAAAATCTCCAAACACTTGGAGATTAAACGATACACTTTTAAACAGTTAGTGGGTCAAAGAAGAAGTTCCAAGGGAAATTAGGACGTAGTTTTAGCAGAACAAAAGTGAGAATACGATCTATCGAAATCATCCTCATTTATGGGGTGTAGCTAACACAGTGCTGAAAAAGATCCCTAAAACATGAAATGCTCATATTAGAGAAAAAGAAAGGTGTCAACTGGATAAGGTAAGCT